>NW_024467596.1:154088-204280 GCF_000804445.1 Metarhizium album ARSEF 1941
ATAAATATTTCTTATAGGCAGTTTATATATTGCAGTTATTTCCCTTGTTTTTATAAGTTGTTTTTTATAGTAAGTAGTATTTACTGCTAATATACCCCCTTAGCTATATATTAAATATAGCTAGGTAAGTTATAATAAGTAGGAAATATAAATAAAAGATAAATAATAAGTAATAAAGATAAATAAAATAAGTAAAAAAATAGATAATAAATAGATATAAATAGATAAAAGTAGATATAGCTTATATAGCTAATCTGTTGAATTTTTAATAGCTTCTTCAGCTAAAATAAGGCCTTTAATATTAGATGAAGCCTTTAATATTAAATAGGCTTAGCTGTTATTTAAAATTATAGAATTTTTGCTTTATAAGGAGTTTTGTAAGGCTGTTAGCAGGCATTTCTAAGGTTTTTAGGTATTTTATATTAAATTTTCCTTCTTTATAGGCCTGCCTTATCTAGGCATGTTATATATATTAATATGCCTTAAGGCTATTTTAACCCTAGAAAGGTCTAGAGTAACTAGCCTTATAGTTTAAAAGTTATTATAGTATATAGTAAGTTTTTTAGCTTTTAATTTTAAGCCTAGTTAAGTTATAAGCCTTAAAAAAGCTATAGTTTCTTTTGTAATAGCTAAAATAGCTAGTAATTTAGCCTCTATAAATAAAGTTGTTATAGTAGCTTATTTAGTTGCTAACTATATAATAAAGGCCTTAAATAGTTAAATTAAAAGGCTCTAGGTAGATTTTCTAGAGCTTTTATTATTAGTATAAGCTGTATCTACTAATATAGATAGCTCTACTATTAAATTTCTATTAATTTAAATAGCTAGGTTTTTAGTATTATATAAATACTTTATAACCTTTATAGCTAATTCTATATATATTTTGCTTAAGTTAAATAAGTATTCTACTAGCTTAAAGCAAGCTATAGCTATATCTAGCTTAGTCTAAATACTAGCGTAGTTTATAAAGCTAATTAAGCTCTAAAATTAATATATATTATTAGCTATTGCTTAGTCTATATTAAGCTTAAGGTCCTCATTAATAATAAGGTTTTTATAGTAGGGAATATTCTTTAAATTTATTAAATTAAGAAATTTTACTGCAATTTTATTAATATAAAAGTCTTAAAATAGCTAGAGCTTTTAGTTAGCTTAGTCTTAAATAATTTGTATGCTTAGAAACTATTTTAAGTCCTCTAAGTTCTTTATTTTATATATTTCTTTAAGTCTTTTAATAAAAGTAGTTACTTTATTGTTATAAGCCTTTTTAAAGATAAAAACTATATTATTAATATAGATAAATATAGTTATTTTATTATTAGTAAAAATATAGAGCTCTTCTATTAGTTATAGAAGCTCTATAAATATAAGAGTTTTTAAAAAGTTCTTTTGCTATAATAAAGGCAACCTTCTTAAGCTATATAAAGCTCTTTTTAGCCTTAGTACTTAATTAGGCTTTTTAAAGCCTCTAGAGTACTTTATATAGACTATTTTATTTAAAAAGCTGTTTATAAAAGCATTTATAGCATCTAGCTGTATAGCTTCTAGGTTAAATTTAGCTAAAATAACTATAATAAGCCTAAAGCTTCTAGCAGCTAGAGTAGCTATATAAGTATCTTTTTTATTATAAGGTTGCTAATTCTCTCTAATATATAATCTAGCTTTTAGCTTAACTAAATAGCTAAATTTATCTAGCTTATACTTAAAAACTTAAGTAGTATTTAGAGCTTTAAATATAGTAAGATTTTCTTAAATAGGCTTAAATGTTTCTTGCTGCTAATTTATACTAAATTCTTATTTAGCAGCTTTTTAAAATCTCTTGCTAAATCTATAGTGCCTTAAATCTAACTATTTTAGTAGTTCTAGGGGCAAATTTAATATATATAGACTCTCTTTAGCCCCTTAGAAAAAGCTGCTTATATAAGCTTGCTTAGTTAGCTCTTTAGCTGCTAGCACTAGCGCTATTTCCTAATTTAGTTTAGCTGCATTGCTAGCTTAAATTATATTGCTGGCTTAATTAGCTATATAATATAATACTAAGCTTAAATAGCTAAATTAATTTGTAATATTAAGTAGTTGCTTAGATAATTAATCTTCTAGTTCTAGCGGCTCCTTAGATAATAGTTAATTCAGCTAAATAGAGAGTTTTTCTATAGATATTTAACTAGATAAAGGTTCTTCTAATTAAATAAGCTCTTAAAGGTGTATAAAATTCTTATATTTATCCTTATCTTTAATATAAGCTAGTAGATAGATTTCTATCTAGCTTTTAATAAGTTTAAAGCTCTCTATAAAGTAAATAAATAACTTATTAAAAGTTATATCTCTAACTCTTCTAACTTTATTACTTTAACTCTTCTAACTTTATTACTAGAAAGTACTTAAATTTAGTATATATTTATTAAATTATAGCCTACTAAATAGCTTATTTTAGCGTAGAGTTTTATTTTTAAAGCTTGTTTTTAGTAACTTTATATAGCTTGCTTAGTAAGTAGATAAGCCTTATAACTATAAGCCTTTAAATACTTTATATTAAGTTTTTAATAGTTAGTATAGCTAGTATCTAGCTTATTTTTAGCTAGATAAGAACATTTAGCAGAGGTAGTTGTTAAAGTTATAAGCGTTTTTAAGTTATAAAAGCTAGCTATAATAGTATTTTTAGAAGGTTTATTATATTTAATAACTAACTAATAATATATCTAGCTTATAGTAAAGATATAGGCTTTATTTTTAGTAACTTTTCTAGTAGCTAGGTTTTAATTATAGCCTGCCTTTAGTAAAAAGTCTAGGCTTGTAATATTTATATAAAAATTTAGTATATAGACTGTATTTTGCAGTATAAATAGCCTGTCTAAGGTTTTTAGCTGAATTTTACTGTAACCTTTAATTTTTAAATAGCTAGTGCCTAAAAAGGCAGTATTTTATTAAATAAAAGGCTTATATTTAATAAATTAAGCCTTATTATTATATATATATATAGTAGATCTACTATTAAGAATAAAAGAGTTCTTTAGTAGATAAATAGCATTATTTTCAATATAATTTGATTATTTTTAATATAATTTGTAGATATAGTTATAAATATAAATATATCCTTAGTAGTAGCTTTTATACTATTATTAGCAGCAAAAGCTATCTCTATAGAATTATTCCTTTTGTTATTAGTGTTTTTAGGTGCATTTTGCATCTTTTTCTTATTATATTTAATAGATCGGTTAATTTTCCCTTATAATTTAGGGTTTTCTTTTAGCTTATTAGCAATATTAGTACTAATAGCTTCCTTAGGCTTCCAATAAGAGGGCCTAATATTAGTATTAAGGTAATAACACTAATTATAGTAGTAATATTAACCGCAAATGCATTTAGGTATAGGTTTTCCGTTATTATAGATATATTTAAGTACTAGTTTTATGTTATTTATAGTATTATTTATATTATTATTTATATTATTAAGTTAATTAAGTTAATTAAGTTAATTATATTAATTATTAGAGCTATTTTTAGAGCTATTTTTAATAGATTCTTTAGAATTCTCTTAAAAGCTTGCAAAACTACTCTTTATATTAAACTACTATTAATTTTATTAATTTTATTTAAATAAATTTAATATTTTATAGCTATTAAGTATTTTATCTTTCTAATTAGGCTTATTTAGTTAAGCCTTATCTTAAATCTAGTTATTCTAGTAGCTAGAAAAGCCTAGATTTATAGTATTTATAGCAGATAAAAAGTCGATAGTAGGCCTTAGGCCTTTTATATCTAGTAAATCAAGCTGCCTAGATTTATAGTATTTATAGCTAATAGAAAGTTAATAGTAAGCCTTAGGCCTTTTATATCTAGTAAATTAAGCTAAATAGCCTCTATAAGGGCTTTTTAGTAATTTGTAATTTAAGTCCTAATTTTAGTCCTATTAAGAGCTCTTAATAGAGCTCTATAAGTTTCTAGAACTTCTTTTTTATAATTCTAAGAAGTAGGTTTAATTTAATCTTTTAATAGCTTTAATAATATAGCTATATTAAATTCTATTAAAATAGTATTATAATAGTAACTAACTATACTTATTATATAGCTCTATATATTATATATAGCTTTTTAATAGGCTAGATATAGCTAAAGCTAAATATAATAGCTAGCTCTAGCAATATCTAGCTTTCTAAGGTTAGTATTAGTAAAGTCAGCAATATATATAGCTACAGCGTTAATATCCTTATAGCTAGGCTCTTTAGGCCTTATAAGCCTATTATTATTAGTATTAGTAAATAGCTTATTATATAAAAGCTTAGTTAAATAAGTGCAAATAAGTATAAATTCTATTAAATAATAATAAAGTTTAGAAAAGTAGGTTTTAAGTAGATTCTAAGTAGGTCGCTTAATTAAATACTAAATTCTAATTAGTTAGAGGTTTAGCACTAAACTTAAACAGAAATAGTATATTTCTAATAAAGTATAGTATATAGCATAGAGCTTATAGCAACTAGGCTTATAACTATATAGGCTAATTAAGAGACTCTTTATAATATAATAAATATAATAAATAGAGCTTATATAATCTAGTTAATTACTAAGCATAAAATAATAGAGATTCTTAAAGTATAATAAAAGTAACTTTAGATATAGTATAAAATTATATATAATAGTATGTATTAAAAAGTATAGTTATAAAAGCTTTATTTTCTCTTTATTTAGTTAGAGAGAAGAAGAGTTATTTATAGGTAAATTCTATAGTAGAGCTACTAAATTAAGTATAGATAGTAGCTTAAAATAACCTTAAAGGCTAAAAATAACTTTTATAGCTACTTTTCTACTATAAAGTAGATTAGTCTTTATAGCTTATTAGTTTTTTTATTAAATTCTAGCTAGTATTTCTCTTTTAACTTTATTTATATATATAAAGAAATATAGGCGTAAAGTATATTAAATCCTTATATATAAAATATATATTAACATTTCTTGTAGGCAATTTATATGTTGTAGTTGTTTCCCTTGTTTTTATAGGTTGTTTTTTATAGTAGGCAGTATCTGCCGCTGACACAATTGCTCGTGCCAAAACGACGAGCTGCCCGAGGACAAGGCAGGCAGCTTAGATTGGGTAAATAGCATGGAGCAACGCAAGCCACGCCGAACTACTGACGCAGACCTTGATGGAGCGGATACAATACACATGCAGAGAAATCCAACTTCTCATTATTAAGCCGAAGAGGGGAGGAGCTCCTGTCCGAATCCGGGGAAGGCGCGCCTCATGGAGCCACAGTTTCCATACGTTTGCATTCCGGTCAATGGCCGTTCTTCCTCTCTTCCCACTCACGTTGTCCCCCTCTGGAATTTTCTCCGTCTTTGACTTCCACAACTTGTCTCTTCGCTTTCAGACCTTACGTCTCCGCGCATCTCATTCCCCAGCAGCCCAGCGCCGACTGCCATCATGCCTGTAATCCGCGTCGGAACTGCCTCGCCGGCCACCGGCCCCACCAAGGCCGCCACTCTCCGACACTTGGCCGACCTCGCTCGCCGAGCTGCCGCCCAATCCATCGACATTCTCCTGCTCCCCGAGGCTTACATTGGCGGCTACCCACGTGGCACGGCTTTCGGCGCTGTCGTGGGTGACCGCCCCTATGAGGGGAGAGAAGAGTTTGCTCAATACTTTGATCAGGCTGCGGACTTGGGCGATACCGTGGGCGGAGGCGCCGGGGCTGGAGCGAAATGGGTCAAGAGGGAGCTTGGTGGCGACGATGACTTGCTGAGGGGAGATGGCACGAGAGAGGAGTTGGAGAAAATCGCTAGTGATACCGGAGTTTTCATTGTCACCGGCATCATCGAGAAGGCTGGCGGTAGCTTATATTGCGCTGTAGCGTTTGTTTGCCCCAAAGCTGGTGTAATTGGAAAGCGACGCAAGGTTATGCCCGTGAGTGCTGGGCCCCCGCCTTGATTTGGCATTACATGGTTGTCTTGTACATTTTTCGAGCCAAGGAAACTAGGCCTTCTCTAACGCTAGTCAGACCGGTACAGAACGCCTTTGCTGGGCCCAAGGATCTCCCGCCACGCTCAAGGCCGTGTCGACCATCATCCGCGGCCAGCGAGTCAATATCGGGACCGCCATCTGCTGGGAAAACTACATGCCTCTCGTCCGCCAAGCGCTGTACGAGCAAAACATCAACTTATACCTAGCCCCGACAGCAGACGGCCGAGATGCATGGATGGGTCTCATGCGCACAGTCGGCATCGAGGGACGATGCTTCGTTGTGAGCAGTAACATGGCGGTACGCAAAGACAGCAGCACTCGGGCAGCTGCAGCGTCACAACCAAGCTTTACCCGAAGCAGAGCGAGACGTAACTCTGCATTTACTGATGAAGGCTTCGAAATTGCGCTGCCGTCGACAAGCCCGACTCGTCACAAGCGCAGAAAGTCGGTATTTGACGAGGACGGCAACGAAATCGTTCTTTGCTGTGATGAATCAAACGGAGCCGAGCAGGACGGTGCCACTCCAAGAGTCCAGCCCGGGAAAAATGTCCCCGGGGCTGACGGTTGGATTTCCCGGGGCGGGTCGTTGATTGTCAATCCTTTCGGTGATGTTCTCGCCGGGCCGCAATGGGAAGACGACGAGGGGCTCATTTTTGCGGATATTGACCTGAGGGAGTGTATCCGGGGAAGGCTTGACCTTGATACGGCAGGACACTATTCCAGGAACGATTCGTTCAAGTTTAGCGTGACTGGACTAGACTTGGATCCTTTGCCGTACTAGCCTGATGTTTCCTCAAACAGACAGAGATTGTCGTCACGGGGTTGGACAAGTCTGCCGAAGCCATGTGTCGATAACGTGTGTTCCACGTCTTGTTGTAAAAAGATTGTGGGAAAATTTTCAAAAAACAGTCATGCGCCCAATAGTTTCAGTATACAAGGGACGAAATGCACCCCGCACTGCAGCAGCAGTATTCGCTATATGCCCTTGTTTCCGAATGACGTGACGCACCATGCCCATGGCGGTTACCTCCTCCACGGCGCTAAAATGCTCTTTGCTCACAAACACAATCAAACGCACATGTCTTGATACAAGAGAGAGAAAGACACAGTACACACAAGTCATTGCCTCTTCTCGCTCGGCTGCTGTGACCTCTGACACGGCCGCCACCCCTTCTCGGCCGCGTCGCAGGCTTTCCGCTCGGCCCCGTCCTCCCTCCTCTGTCTGTCCAGCGCAGCCTGGGCCAGAATCTCACGCCGGCTCAGGCCAGCGCCCATGTTCCTGACGCCTCCGAGCACGAATTCGCCGCCCGTCCACCCGCCCGCGTCCTCGTCCTCGTCCTCGTCCTCGTTCGGGCCCGTCAGTCCCGCAACGGTATACCTGGACGTCTCGCCAATGGTGCGGCCGCCAGACTTCCAGTCGGCGGCGTGCACCTCCCGCTCGATCTGATGGCACAGATCCCAGAATTTCCGATCGTGGGGGCCATGGACGTTGTGGGCGAGTTCGTGGCACAGCGTCTTGCGGATGGTCTTGTAGTCACGATAACCGTCGTGGGCGTCGGTCCGGAGGCGGAGCTCAATCACCTCGCCCTGGTTGCGGTTGAGGCCGAGCGTCCGAGAGGTGCCCTCGTGCGTTGTCTGCGTGTGCGACAGCGGCTCCATCTCGGTGAGCAGCGACACGGTGAACTTGTGCTTCCTCATGGCGGCCTTGATGCCGGGGTCCTCCGTGAGCCGCAGCAGCAGCCTTTGGCTGGTCTCGGGATGAGGCAGGCCCTGGAGCGGCCTCACCTGGAGAAAGGTGTACTTGGCGTCGTCCTGGGACCCGGGCTGACTTGGCCGCTGGGCGCGCTTCATCTTGGCCCTCTGCGCCATGCGTGCGGCGTTTCGCTGGGCCACCTTTTCGGACATGCTCTGCACGGCTTGGACTTCTGCGGCGCCGCAGCCTAGAAGCGTCAGCGTCTTTCCTTGCAGGCTGCCGAGCGGCATGTCGGGCTCCTTGAGCGGCGATCTGAGCAGGGGGCCCTTGGGCACGAGCATCTTTTGGTTGGCGACGGGGATATCGAGCGCCGCGGCAATCTCTTCGAACAAGTCGGTGACGGTGGCGTCGTCTGCCAGTTCAAACGTGTAGTTGTGTTTGCGATGCGACACCGTGATGGTGACCCAGCCGGGCTCGGACGCCGACGGCGCGCTCCCTTGTGTGTCGGCCATTGTTGTTGTAGGTAGGATGTAGGCGGCAACTACTTGAGTGGTCGAGTATTGAAATGCGTGGGGATTCAGGTGCTTCCAGAGCGATGTGTAGTGTCGTGTGCGAGTCGTTTGGCTCCGCGTCGTTACTTATATCATGGATGATTACAAATGCGGTGTTTGGGGGCCGCCCGGGTGTTGGATGCTGGGGTATTCTTGGCAGCCCTGGGGTACAGACAGCGGCGGACGTGTACTAGAACGGTATGGCGTTGGTTTGCACGAGTAATAGCAGTGATGGGGGGGTTTCAAAACATTAAAGTGACATGGATCGTTTGCGCAGATTATCGTGGGTGAACAAGTCGGCATTTTGTCTTGCGTTGCGCGGGAGAGCGGCCAGGCCAATTTGTGATCGACGTCACTGCGCTGCCCGCCACGCTGCGCCACACGGACCATTCCTGCTGACAAAGGGGTCAACGGTGGCTGGCTGGCTCATGACTCCCGAGTACCGGAAACTGAAGCTACCAGCGATTTGTGGGCCGGGTGAGCTCTGCACCCAATCACCGTCCGCATCTTGCTCCAGAAGCTACCCGCGTCGTGTCCTTTTTGCACCTGCTCCGTGCTCGTACTCGGCGGGCATCTGATAATTTACTAAGCTTCCCTTGTCCTCTTCCATTCATTCAAGCATCCCCCGAGCTTGAAGCTTGCAATCGGCAACACCCATTGCGGACGGTAACCTCCTCAACGCATCTCCATCCAGCAGAGTGCCTCACTTCCAATTGTCCAATCCGTGCGCGCCTTCTGTCGCAGGTGCGCAACAGTCAAAATGGTCCTCAACGTATTCCGTGTTGCTGGTGCGTCATCCGTTGCCGCCCATCCATCTCGTCCCTCGCTCGCCCTGCGGTGCACTGTTGTGCCCTGACGAGAGCTGCGCGGTGCCATCATGATGAACACAAACCGCAGCTAACCTTTTTCGCAGCGGATTTCTCGCATCTGACGAGTATCCTGATCTTGTTACATAAGATGCTTCAGCTTAACGTGCGATCAGCCGCCTTCAGAGTCCAACCCAACACGCCCCCCTCATCGTAGTGGTCGCTAACGTTTGCCAGAGCTGTTCCGGCATCTCGTTCAAATCACAAGCCCTCTACCTCTTTGTCTACGTGACGCGATATCTCGGTACGCGCCGAACTCGACTCACTCGTCAGAGGCCAACTGCAGATGCTAACACGCCACTTGGGCAGACCTGTTCTGGACAGAGAGTTTATACAATCTGGTCTTCAAGATCATGTTCATCGGATCCCAGGGATACATCATCTACCTCATGACCAACGCCTACAAGCCTACAAATGATCCCAACGTCGATACCTTCCGTGTCCAGTATCTCCTCGCTGGCGCTGCCGTACTGGCCGTTTTGTTCCCGTACAAGTACACCTTTTCCGAAATCATGTGGGCCTTTTCCATCTGGCTCGAGTCTGTAGCCATCCTGCCGCAGCTCTTCATGCTTCAGAGAACTGGCGAGGCTGAGACCATTACGACGCACTACTTGTTTGCCTTGGGCAGCTACCGAGCTCTGTACATTCCTAACTGGATCTACCGCTACTTTATGGAGACCCACTATAAGACTGATTGGATCGCCATTATTGCCGGCATCATCCAGACTGTACTGTACAGCGACTTCTTCTACGTCTACTACACCAAAGTTCTCAAGGGCAAGAAGTTCAAGCTCCCCGTCTAAGCAGCCACCAGGTCGCAAAACCACCCTTGGTAAGGTTCAATAATGTACGAGATGTCTGGTTCATTCACGACAATGGTATTCGAATCTAGACGGATATTGCCAACGCCGTCCGATTGCGCGGGCGAGCAAACGATGCTCTCACTTCTTTTTGCGATTTGTATGCTTGCACAGAGTTTCAATTCGCGGATGGTATGAATTTCACAGGAATGCCTTCGAATGGCTGGCATAGTGGCGTTGTCGGCGAACATACTGAAATTTGTTGGCCGCGAGATTTGGCGTCTGCAAGGCTAAGGCTGTAGATGGATCACGGCATGATGCTACGATAATAGAAGGAGATGATGTGTCTCGGGAAAAAAATCAGAGCGGCCATCGGGAGGAAGATAAATAGCAACCCGTCTTTGCGGCACGGTCAAACTTGGCCATCTTGTAGCTTAAAGAAAAAATGACGGGCAGCGAATGCAATTGTGAGCTTCCATTCGACATGTGAAGTGAAGCCGAGACATGCGAGCGCCACAGACACAGCCAACACCAGAACACGAATCAAAATACGTATGTACATAAAGTCCGGGTTCGAGGTTAATGCGAATACGTAACACAAACAGCGGTAGGGATGTTATTTTCCAAAACCTGTTCGAATGACGCAACGTGTGGTCACGTGACACAGCCCTGCATCGCCCTCCTCGAGCGAGCGCCTACCTGGTCCATCAAACCAACAACCAGAAATCCCAACCACGCGCAAGCCGGATTCCAAAATGGCGAGCGACGCGCCAGAGAATCCCGACTCTCAGCCAGTCACGCAAAACGGGCAACCGGAACAGCACGACGTCCCCGATGGCCCGAACCCCCCACCGCCTGAGCTCGCGTCGGGACAAGATCCCCGACTGCCAACCCATAAGGATACGTCATTGCGAGAGTTTCTGAATAAAATCGACGACTACGCCCCAATTGTAAGGGCCTGCTCACGCTGGGCTGATGTGCTCCAGGCTTCAAGTCGCTCCAGGTGACTAATAAACGACAGATACCCGATGCCGTGACCAACTACTACATGACCAAGGCTGGTCTCCCGCCTCCGCCGCAGACCGACGCCCGCCTGGCGAGGCTGCTTGCTCTGGCGACGCAAAAGTTCATCGCCGACATTGCCGCCGACGCGTACCAGTACAGTCGCATCCGCGCCTCGAGCAACACCAACAACCCCATGGGCACGCTCGGCGCGGCCGCTGGGTTTCCTATCCCCGGGCAACAGACCGGTCAGCCTGGCAACAAAGACCAAGGCAAGGGTGCGCCTCTAGGTATCCAGCGCCCTGGGTACGGCGGTGGAGGGCAGGGCGGAAGCCAGAACAGGACGGTCTTGACCATGGAGGACCTAGGGATGGCCGTTGGGGAGTACGGCGTCAACGTCAAGCGGAGCGAGTTCTATCGCTAGATGGCAGGGCCGTGGGATCTTGTCCATCACCCTCAACGCTTGTCATTCCAGTACAGGCAGGGCTTATGCACCTAATTTTTTTTTTTTCTTGGTGTGAGAGGGGCTGGGATTTCAGGGCTTGGCGTTTGGGGGGTCAGGTGAGGTGGATGAATGAGTGTTTTGGCTCGCGGCGTTAGTTTTCTGTTATTATCGGCACTAGAGAACGCGAGGGTATTTCGGCAATACAGTGACTCCTCGATGAGAGAAAACCACAGTTTTTTTTTCTTGACAAGGCACGCTGGACCGCTTTTTATTGTTTGCTGTTTGTTCATTTATGATGTGCCGTATTATTACACGTATTTTGTACAGATGGCAGTAGATTGATGCCAGTCCGGCTCTGGGCTTCAAGACATCCCCATCCCGCCCCCAGTACACGGGTCTTACTTCCTATCCCAAACATTCGGCTTGCGAGTCCTATCAAGCGAGTCGTCAGCATCCCCTCCTCGAGTCACCAAGCGCGCAAGCGTTCGCAAAACGTACGGCGAAAACTCCCCCAGCTTATGTCCGACCATGTCCTCCGTTATCGTGATCTGGTGGTAGTCCTTGCCATTGTGGACCTCAAACTTCAGCCCGACAAAGTTGGGCAAAATGGTCGCCGAGCGAGCCTGTGTTCGCACGGCGGGCACCTTGTCGCCTTGCTTCTTGGGGAACACGATTGGGAGCCTAGGGTGGACGACGGGTCGTTAGGGACACTGGGCGGTGGTGGTGCAGAAAATCGAGGGATCGTGCACCTACGGGACAAGATGCGGCCCTGTGCGGTTGTCGTTAGCTACACAAGCTCTGGCTGTTGGTGATCGCCCCCCGGGGCAGCGCGGCGCGGGGGGGGAAGTGGCATGATACCTTTCCACACTGAGCGCTTTGATAGCGCTCGGGTTGCTTGCATTTTTGGGTCTGGGAGTCGGTGACTGCGCAGACTGACGGTCGCGAGATCGGGATGCGTTACCGGTAGACTTGGACCGACCGAGAGTGATGGGCGGTCACGTGACTGTGATTGGGTACCTAGGTGGTACTGGGAACTTTGCTGAGGTCTTTTTCCCTGGTAAGTTGCTGATATTTTCTCGGGGTTTCCATCTTTTGGTTTTTTTTTTTGTCACATCAAGTTAGTTGGAGTGCCTTGATTGAGTACGCTGAGCCTCTTAGTGGTAGCCAGTGGAACAATTCAAGTCGATGCCGACAAATTGAACCATCTGAAATGCATCATCGAGCGCCGATGAGCGCTCTAGGGTAGGCATTCTGTCATCACGTGGGTCTTTCAACCGGACCCCTGCTCCAGAGGTCAGACAACAAGCTCGCCGCATTGCTGGTTGGTGGTTCTACAACGCCCGCGGGCTAAAGCAATTGTGGACAGAACTCCTTATCCGCCAGAACATTTGTCCGTCATTTTGCTATTTTGCATTTGCATCGGGGCGGCACGGCATTCGGATTTCTTTGCGCACTAGAATCTAAGCGATTTCTATTCGAACCAGCGTCGGGTATGTGGTGAAACGATTTCCATATTGAACCGATCACGTTCTCCTCCCTGCCCGCCTTGCAGGAACCGGCGTTGCATCAGATTCCACCAGCAAGGTTAACCGGCGAACGCGTACACGCCCGATCGTGCCGACATTAGAACAAAGCCGAAGCCTCCGAAAAGCTCGCGTGTTATATAGGCGTACACGCCCAAGAAGATCGGTCCTTAGTACACCTTTCCCCCCCTTCCTCGATGCCTAGCGCCACAGCATCCGGGGCGAACCCGGGCGGCGACTCATCGGCTCGCTCCCGCGACCATAATCAGGGAAACCAGGGCAAGGTATACACAGAAGAGCAAAGGGCGGCCGTCGTGCGTATTCGAAAATGCAACCCCGCGGCCTTTTATGATATCCTGGCGCTGGAAAGCGTCAAGACGACGTGCACGGAAGCGGACATCAAGAAGGCCTATCGGAAACAGTCCCTTCTTACCCATCCAGATAAAAACGGCCACGAACATGCCGACGAGGCTTTCAAGATGGTCAGCCGAGCATTTGGAGTTCTAGGTGACAAGGAGAAACGAGAGAAGTATGACAAGTTTGGCACCGACCCCGATAGTCGGTTTGCCAGCGCACAGGCGCAGAATCCCTTCTCGGGATTTGCCTCGCGGCAAGCATCGGGAGGAATGGGCCGTGGTGGTGCGGGCGTGTGGGAGGAAGAGGTGAGCCCGGAGGAGATGTTTGCGAGATTTTTTGGCGGCGGCGGCGGCCCCTTCGCAGGTGAGACGCGAACACGATCCTTTCAATCGCCGTCCCGGACTGGTACTGACAGGGCAGCCTTCGACGCAGGTCCCCAGTTTGTGTTCAATCTCGGCGGCGGCCCGGGAATTCGCGTCCACCAGTTTGGCGGCGCAAGACCGAGACGACGACCTCGAGAGGCACAGGAAGCCGAGCAGCAGCAAGGCGGGCTGCAGAACCTGATGACCCTGCTGCCCATACTGATCTTCTTCATCTTACCCATGATCTCGTCCCTGTTCACGGGCGGCTCCTCGGGCTCCTCGATCCCCATGAGATACGACGAACCGCAGCCACCGTACACGGAGCGACGCTACACACCCAACCACAAAGTCAAGTACTATGTCAATCCTAGAGACGTGCAGTCGTTGAGCAAGTCGAAGCTTTCGCAGCTGGACCACACCGCCGAGGCGAATTTCATCCGGTTCCTGGACAACAAATGCGAGCACGAAAACATTGCCCAGCGTCGCCTGAGAGAAGACGCTATGGGGTGGTTCTACGAGGACGCGGAAAAGATGGAACAGGCAAACCGGTACCCCAAACCAAACTGTGACCGATTGAGGTCGTTGGGGTACAGGCGGACATGAGACTCGGTGACGCCTTTTTATTTTGTTTTACTTTCATCTCCGCCCTCCTCGGCGAGACTCCTGGCCAATACAAGACGTAATTTTTCCTTCCCTCTCTGGACAAGTCTACGCTTGTTTTTACAGACATATAGCCTTTTTCTTGCATTGAAACGAAGACGTTGGGGTTTGGTGGGCGCATATTACCTTTTATCACTTGGTTTGTTCCGCATTGGCGATTGCCGAGCACGACAAAGCATAGCATGACGTGGCACGATTGCGGGTGGGAGTGCTGCGGCACTAACTAGAGCTTACAGAGGCGCGTGTATGTGTATGTAGCCACGAGGGTGTGGTGTAGAATCGAAGCTTTTCCCTGGGCCACGCGAATAGCCTTGCCAGACTTTGCTTGGGTCTCGAAAGCAGGCGGCACGTGTGCCGAGCGTGAGGCACGCATGGATGGTGGGTGTCAATGTATTTGGAGTAACGAAGGCACCTCCCATGAGGCGGCACATGGTTTGTGTCAAGAACCATGCTTGATGCCCGCGGGGGTCTTGTAGAGCAGTCACGGGCGGGCGTCAATGACGTAAGCTCAAGGGCTTTTCTACTCCACGGCACAGACGGTACGTTAACCTGTTGCGTTGCGTTGCGTTGTCTCTTTTATTATGATTTTCCCCCCTTGCCCAACGTCGTCTCTATGAGCGTGGAAGAGCCCCCGTCTCCGTGGCCATGTCGAGCAGCTGGGCCACAATGGCCTGGACGTCGGCCGTCTTGATGGGCAGTCTGTGGCCGGCGTGCCACTCGACCAGCCTCGTGGTGCCGGGCTCGCAGTAGGTGTGCAGCAAGGCCCTGTGCCTCGGGAGGCCGGGGTCCTGCAGGCCGTGGACGTGCAGGGTGGGAACGCGCAGGACGTGCGGGCCGCGCGCGGGGGCGGCCGGGTCGGGATAGTCGTCGAAGGAGGTGCTGAAGACGGCGGTGCTGGCGACGTGCGGCGGCCGCGGCAGGCGCCGGTCCAGGTGCAGGACCGGGGCGCTGCCGGCCATGAGGACGCCGAACTTGAAGCTGGTCCGGGGCGGGAGCGTCTGGGCGTCGGCCTCTGCGCGCTGCTGCGCCCACAGCAGGCTCGCGGCGACCTTGGCGCCCTGCGAGAAGCCGAGGACGCCGACCCAGGGCCCCGAGCCGGCGTCGCGGGCCATGGCGGCGAGGCAGGCGTCCATGATGTCGTCGGGGCCGGCGCTGGGCGGCAGGCCCGGCTCCTCGGGGCTCCAGGCCAGCCAGCGGTAGAAGGGGCCGAGCTCGCCGTAGACGGCGGCGATGTCGCGGTGCGGGCGGGAGGCGTAGGGCGCGTCCATGAAGACGAGGCGGAACGTGCGGGCGAGCTGGGCGATGATGGTGCGGCACTGGAGGCGGAAGACGGTGCCGTTGACGCCGCCGCCGTGCAGGCAGAGGATGCGCGGGAGCGTGAGCGTGAGCGTGTCGTCGACTGTCATGGCCGTCTTGGCTTTTGCTGCCGGTGCGAGTGCATGCACGGAGTACGGAGTAGCGAGTGGCTGTCAAGTGGCTGTCAAGTGTCGACGACGGCGATGTCTGGACCGGATCGCCCTTTTCGCATGGTTGTCGGACGAAAAGGGTGCAATCCAGAGCGACTTCGGAGCAGTCACTCGGAACCGCGACAAAAGAGGCTGACCCGACGCGGGAGGCATTTCTGCCTGGCAGGGCTTACCAGCCGGGCAAGTCGCCCAGGTGCCCAGGCACCTTAGGTACTTACTTAAGTACCTCGAGCACTTAAGTGAGTACTGAGTACTCAAAGCTAAGTGCTTAGGTAAGTAAGTACTCAAGTACTTACGCATACTGGGTCACGACTAGGTCCTCTGCCAGCTCACCGCTGAATGAAAGAAACGCCGCGCCGCGATGCGCCCCGGCATGATCAGCAGGGTCCTCATCCTCAAACGGCCACGCGTACGCTCGGCGGTAGATTGACTCGCATTGCGTCAGGCAGGCGCGCACACACACCTGCGGTTGACATGACTCTTGAAAGCCAAATGACATCACAATGAGCTGCTCCCCGCCATGGGCAACGCCTCAGCTCCAGAATTCAATAGAGGCCGCCAACGTCGACGTTTGTTCGACCAGGTCGGGTCGACATGTATATAACCCGTCACCCGCCCTCAACTTACCTCGCCGCACATGCGCACTCGATCAACCTCTTCATCGCTCACAGAGTCGCCGCCACCATCAACCATGTCCAGCAACGAAAAGGCCGGCGACGAGGGCGTTGCCGAGCTCAGCGGGAATACCGGTGCTGCTGCGAGCGGCACCTACTTTCCCGGCCCGCCGCCTGGTCCTCCCCCGGCGCAGTCGCAGACGCAGCTCTCTCAACCTCCCCCATCACCACAAGGCCAGCCCGAGCAACAGCCTCCAGCACAGCACCAGCCGCCGCCTCCCCAGCAGCCAGAGCGCCAGCAACAGCACCAGCAGCACCAGCAGCACCAGCCGCCGTACTTTCCTCCCCCGCCGCCCGCCCCCGACGACGAGAAGCAGTCTCACCAACAACAGCAGCACGGCGCCAATCCAGTCTTTGCACCGCCCCCGACCGGCCAACATGACGCGCCGACTTCGTCACCGCAGGCTCAGCAGCAGCAGCAGCAGCAGCAGCAGCAGTCGCAGCAGTCGCAGGCTGGTCACAAAAAGCCCGGCTGGGGCCATCGCTTCAAGCACCTGGTGAGCGCTGGGGCCGCCGCTCCCATCAACAGCCTTGCCCACAAGCTCGGGAGTCAGAGCTTCTTGCCCGAGACCCTGGACAAAGAATGCGACAAGGCCGCCGCTATTCTGAGATCCTTCTGCGGTATGTCCTTCCTATTCCGTCCAGGCTAAACCTGAACGCACAAACTCGCAGTGCTGCCTGCTGACACTCGACGTGTCTCACAGCCAAGGGTGTCTATGCCGACCCGGGTGCTGGCCGACCCCCAACGTCGACCGCTCCCAAAGCCCAAGAGTCTGGCAGCGCCGTTGCTGACCCTGCCAGGGAGAAGAAGCCCAAGAACCGCGTCATTGTCACCATTCCGCCAAAGGTCATCTCCAAAGCGGTTGGCCTGGCCATCTTCACCACTCTCCGTGCTGGCTTCCAGATATCCGGCGCCACTGGCTCTGGCGTCCTCATCGCGCGGTTGCCCGACGGATCATGGAGCCCGCCGTCAGGCATCCAGGTCCATTCCGTCGGAGGAGGCTTCCAAATCGGCCTGGACATCTACGACTGTGTCTGCGTCATCAACAGCAGGCAAGCCCTGGCGGCCTTTACCAACACTCGCGTCAGCCTCGGAAGCGATTTGGCGGTGGTGGCCGGTCCTTATGGTGCTGGAGCCGCCGTTGACTTCGGAACCGCCGTGCAGCGCTCCGGGGGTGAGACGGACAAGAAGGGGACAGCGAGCGGGAGCGCATCGGGACCTGTCCAGGCGCCGACAGCGGCAGCGGCTGCGGCTGCACAGGGCCAGCACTCGAATGCCCTGCCGCCTGACGCGGGGGCCTCCGGGGACTCGAAGCGCCGAAGTCTCAGCGCCGGCACGTTCAAGCCCGTGTTCTCGTACGTCAAGTCGAGAGGGTTCTATGCCGGCATCCAGGTCGATGGCACGGTGGTGGTGGAACGCAAGGATGCCAACGCCGCTTTCTACGGATGTCCCATCACGGTGCAGCAGATTCTCCAAGGGCAGGTCCCCCCCGAGGGACCCCAGAACATGTGGCCCGTCGGCGCGCGTGGACTGCTCGAGACTCTCCGGGGAGCCGAAGCGGGAGCTCAGAGCAGTGCCGCCCCTGTATCACCTGCACTTGGAATGACAGCCTCCCCCGGAACTGGAAATGCGCCGTCATCAAATGAAACTCCTGCGGCCGCTGCTGCAGGTGGTCAAGCGCCGTCTGGTGCGCCGCCCGCTTATGCAGACGATGGGAGCCATGCCCAAGATGGTGATGTCAAGTATGCTTGAAGGTGTTGTGCGTCGTAAGCCCAAAGAAATCAAAACAAAAAGGGACTTTTTGCGCAAATAATGCGAAGCAGATAACAGAATGTCATGTACACCATTCTTGCCATCGCATGGTGTGTGTTTTATCACGTCTTGAGTACCGGCGACTTGTTGTAGTTGTGCGTCTCGAGCCGAACTCGGAGGCTCGGTGGTTGTTACCCCGCGTGATGGAGAGGCGGGGTAATTATTATTAGTAACTGCAATCATTATTAACCGCATGCGACGAACCACGCACGCCACTTGGCAGGCTGAGTCGGAATGTCATTGTGTTTCTGGCGAATTGGGCTTGAAGAGGAAGAGGCGTATGGCCAGATAAATGGCTCGATAAAAGGGGTTGACGAGGGCTGATGTCTTTTTGTCTTTTCTCTCTCTCTCTCTCTCTCTTTTCTTTTCTTTTCTTTTCTTTGGCAGTGGCTACCTATTATCGGCGAGTCGTCGTCGGCCATTCATCCATCATTACACGTACAGGGCCCCCAACCACGCCCAGAATGGACCAATTCGCCGTGTATCCCAGCCTCCGCGACAAAGTGGTGCTGATGACGGGCGGCGCAGAGGGCATCGGCGCGGCGGCCGTGGAACTCTTCTGCCGGCAAGGCTCGCAGGTCGTCTTCCTAGACATTGCCGACGACGCGGCGGCCCGGCTCGCGGAGCGCGTGGGCTCGCTCGAGGGCGCCAGCAAGCCGACGTTTTGGCACTGCGACGTGACGGACCTCGACCAGCTCGAGCGGTGCGCGCAGCGGGTGCTCGCGCGGTTTGGGCGCGTCGACGTGCTCGTCAACAACGCCGGGGCGGCGGGCAGCAGCTCGCGCGTGCCGACGGCGCGGGTGACGCGGGCCTCGTTCGAGCTCGACGTCAACGTCAACCTGCGGCACCAGTTCTTCCTGACGCAGCACGTGGCGCCGGCCATGCAGCGCCAGGGCTCGGGCAGCATCATCAACCTGGGCTCCATCATGTGGCGCATCGCCGCGCCCGAGGCGCCCGTCTACACGACGTGCAAGGCGGCCGTCGTGGGCATGACGAGGACGCACGCCCGCGAGTTTGGCCCGCACGGCGTCCGCGTCAACAGCATCATGCCCGGGTCCATTGCCACGCGGAGGCAGATCGAGTCGGTCCTGACCGACGAGTACAAGGCCGAGAGCCTGGCGGCCCAGTGTCTGAAGAGGGTCCTGATGCCCGTCGAGGTGGCGAGGCTCATGCTGTTCCTGGCCGCCGACGACTCGAGCGCCATCACGGGCGGCAGCCACGTGTGTGACGGGGGATGGGTTGGCGATACTTGACCGTCACGACTCGTGGCCGGGACCAAGCTTCTTGCGAGCAGTGCGACGTGTCGCGACGTGTGTGGAAGCCTTGTCGTCGCCCTCTGGCTTCACTTGGTTTTTTTTTAATTTTTAATTTTTATTTTTTTACGGCCAGGCGTCCCGGGCACCAGTACCTTGAGGTTTTCGCTCCTTCATAAAGTTGATAATCCGATGAAACGCACGCTACAATGTCGCAACACAGCTAGCCGACCATAAACTTTTACCACAAGGCATACACACTCTCAAACGAGCTGTAACGTCGCTGTAGCATGGCGACAAAACCTTGAGCCGCCCCAGCCTAGTGGACCGCGGGCCTTTTGTCTGGTTGTTCTGCGCGACCTCTGCCGGCTGGGCACCACATTACCATCACGTCACGTCGCCTGACGTGGACCTACAGTTTGGACCCTGAAAATTTCCCCGGGAGCGACACCACAGGGGAGTTCCTGGGCCGATCGAGGAACTTTACTCTAGGTACTTAGAAGTATGTACATGTACCTACGTCCCCTTGGAGCTTCTCCCTGCAAACAAGTTGCTGCTCCGCAAGCGTATGTACGGAGTACTTCGAGTACTTCATTCAAGTAGGCACAGATAGCCCCACCCATAGTCAGTGGGTCAGTGCGCGACGGAGCCCTGGCCTATTCACGACGACACGCGTATCATCAACTTTCAACTTCCAAGCCTCTGAATCATGACCCGCCCTTCGTCTCCTAAACTTTATTTATCTCTTACAGACCACACTTGGCCGTATCCCCAACTGACAGGACCAAACGCTTTCGTGGCCAAGTCCGAGAACAAATAAAATGGCTAGGGGTGTTGCTACCGGCTCCCGGCACTACGTGGTGCGTCCATGTCTACCGAGTACCCGTCTCTTTGTTCCCTCAACTTTGACCCTTCCCGTGTCTTGTTGAGCCATGGACGCCATCTTCAGACATGGCCTTTACAAGCTCCGAAAATCCGTCGTGCGTCCAAGCGTTTCTTGCTCGACGCCCAGAAACCACAACTCTTCGCCTATACCACCCAAGCTTCACCAGACGTCCTTTCTCGATGGCATGCGAGGCGTGGCCGCCCTGATTGTGGCCCTGTTCCATACAGGCTGGGCCTACGACGCCGGCATCGAACAGGGCTACCGCTCCGACGGCCCGAGTTCCTTGATTTTGCAGCTTCCATTTCTGCGGCTGACACATGCCGGCCACGCCATGGTCTGTGTCTTTTTCGTCATCGGCGGCTACGTGAATGCCGTGCAGCCGATACGCCTGATGTACGAGGGGCAGTGGGACAAGCTGTTGGTGTCGGCGAGCTCGAGCGCGATGCGCCGCGGAATCCGCCTCTACCTGCCGGCTGTCGTGGCGATGCTCGTGTCCGCCATCACCGTACGCCTGGGGTGGTGGGATGCTTCGCGGGCCAACATTGAAGCCCACATGTTCGGATATCCCGACTTTCACCCATATCGCCAGCCAACCATGTCTGCGCAGTTGGCAGACTGGTGGCGTCACACGGCGGATCTCCTCAACCTCTGGGACTGGGGGCTACATTTGCCCGTGTACGATCCGCACCTGTGGACGGTGCCCGTGGAGGTGAGGAGCTCCCTGGTCCTGATGCTGGTCCTCGTCGCCTTGAGCCGCTGTCGTCCTGTGGCCCGCTGGCTTCTCCTCTTGCTGCTGATGCTGTTCAGCGCCAGCCACGGTCGCTGGGAGGTGCTTTTGTTTCTTGCAGGGGCCTTGATTGCCGAGGCAAACTTGCGCGGCCGTCAAGAATGCGACACGCTACCAATGGCCGCCGAAGGCCAGTTGGACAAGGAGTCGGACGCGGGCTGCCAACTGCTGGCGACGGCTGCCAGGGGCAGAAGAGATGCATTGTGTGCCGTCGTCTTTCTAGGAGGCCTATACATGCTCTCAGCGCCAGACGTGCACACCGGGGAGTCGCCCGGATATGTCATCATCTCGTCCGCCGTGCCACGGAGTTTCGGAGACACAAAGAGGATTGTTCACGGGGTCGGGGCGGTCATGGCCACATGGGCCATCTCTAGGTCGTCGGTGCTGCAGAGGCCCTTCCTGATGCGGCTGCCTCAGTATCTGGGCCGGATCAGCTATTCGTTGTATATCGTCCACGGCCCCATGATGCACGTGGTTGGATACACGGTGACGCCGGCCTTGTGGGCATGCTTTGGCAGAGACACCCCGTCCCGGTGGCTGCTGGGGGTTGTTCTGGGAAACGCATTCACATACGTCCTGATATTCGCCGTGTCCAATCTCTTCTGCACGTGGGTAGATGCTTCGTCGGTGAGTATCAGCCGCGCGTTTGAGCGGCTGTGCCTGGGGCAGTTAGGAAAATAGACGTGACAGCGGCCTTTTGCTCTTTGCAAGATGCAGTCATTGCTCGCGTGTTGTGCCACTGACACGATGCAGCATTATTTGAGGTATAAAAAAAAGGAGGTAAAGGAGCCTTACTTGTATAATACGGATTTGTACAGTTTCAAAGATGCTCAACTTCCAAGGCGAATTTCGAATGCTTGGGCTGCCTTGCAGTCTGATCTCTGCCCACTCGCCCACCTGCCAAGGCGAGTACCTGATAGAGGACGATGATGTAATATAGGCCACTGTTTGTGCCACTAGAGGATCTCAGACATGGCTGAATCACCAAAGGTGGGTCGTGGCCGGGTACTCGTCGGCTAAAGCAACGATGCCCCGTGCACCACCTGGAAGGCCCAAGTCTTTGTGACAAAAGGTACAGACAATATATGGGACAGTTTGAAATTGTATCCACCAAAATTAAAATCATCAAGATTGAGTCCAATTTCGGAATCACACGTTGGCAAATATAGTCATGTAACATGTTATACGCGTTGATTTTCGTCTTGGTTTTGCCCATCCGGCCCACACCGACGTCAGATGTCAATGGCCAAGCGGTTATAAATTAAAGGTGGCCGATGCTGACTCACCTCAACTAGTGCCTCTCCGCCAACACGGCCATTCTTCATGCACGTCCAGTCGACATCTCGCCTTGTGCGGCAACGCCTCTTCACCTCGCGACCGAAGATAGATGACAATGTGCGGCTTTAGGATACACGCATAGGGCTGCGCACTCAGGACTTTGACGCTCACTGCGAAAGAATGGCGACGTGAGTTCAAGTTACCGATCCCCAGCTCACTCTACCGCAGTACCCAACCGAGCTCGCACCACACCACATCAGATTGCTCAGGTTCCATTTGCCTCGGCAGCCATGCTGACAGTGGTCATCTTAGCACCGTAAGCATCTTGTCGCTGCCCTTTCGGCGATCGACGCAGCTGTCTCTAGCTTCCGTCATCCGACAATACATCAACGGCAAGTATGACCAGCATCCAGACATGTTCAAACAGGACCTCGAGGTCATCGATGCTCTGCGTCAAGATGCCATCCACGTTCGCGAGCCACACTCGAGTGGCATCAAGAAGCTTCAAGCTTATGCGGGACAACTGGCTTGGATAGGAGGCAAATTTCCCATCGATGTACGTGGTTCCTCACAGCCCTGCGTCTTGTTCGTTCTGAACAGGACTAACCATGGCCCTCCGTCATTTTCTCGTCGCGGCAGATTGGCGCGGAATTCACCTGGTATCCTGCCCTGGGTTACAACACTGAGCGACCCCTGGTGCGAAACAACTTGAAATATGAGCTCCTCAACGTTCTTTACAACCTGGCAGCCTTGTACTCGCAGATCGCGGTCAACACGCCTCGAGGGACGTCCGAAGGCATAAAAACGGCCGCCAACCAATTTTGCCTCGCCGCCGGAGTGCTTTCCCACATGAAACAAGAAATCGTTCCCTTCCTTCGAATGTCCGATCCTCCAGAGGATATGGATGAACATACGTTGGAATCCCTCATCCAGCTGTTTCTTGCCCAGAGCCAAGAGTGCTTTTGGCAGAAAGCTGTTGTCGATGGTTACAAGGATGCGTCGATAGCAAAGTTGGCCGCTAGAGTATCCGACCTATACAATTTGGCGGGAGAAGCCGCCATGAAGAGCGAAGCCATCAGCAGTGCCTGGATCCACCACATGACTGCCAAGCACCACCACTTTGCTGCTGCAGCCCAGTATCGTGCTGCCTGTGACTGCCTCGAAAAGAGGAAATATGGAGAGGAGGTCGCCAGGCTGAGAGATGCTGTTGCTTGTGTTGCAGAGGGTCTCAAGGAAACCAAAGGCGGTTATCTCAACAAGAGTGTTGTCGACGACCTGAACGGGCTCAAGAGAAAGGTGGAGGAGGACCTCAAGAGGGCCGAGAAGGATAACGATATGATATTTCTGAGTAAGTGAGGATTTTTTCTTCTCTCTCGTTTCCTTGCCTTATACAGAAACCATGGGAAACTATGATTAACAAGCATTAGACCCCGTTCCACCCAAGTCGGAGCTCAAGTTCCTCGAGAGAGCCAACCTGGCAGTGGCTCGTGTGCCGCCTCAAGTGGCCAACCCGTTCGACTTCCTTGGCGACCGAGCGGAGTTTGGCCCGGCGTTGTTTTCCAAGCTGGTGCCTTTATCTGTTCATGTCGCCGTTTCCATATACGAAGAACGCCGCGATCGGTTGGTCAACCAAAATATCATCCAGGACTTGGAAGTTCTCAATGACAAGATCCACTCCTTGTTCAGCGCCATTGGCCTCCCTGGCTCGCTACAGGCTTTGGAAAAGCCTCTTGGCTTGCCCCCAAGTCTAGTGCAGCATGCCGAGGAATTAAGACAGGCAGATGCGATAGGGAGACTTCGAAAGAGTTTTACCGACATTGACAAGCTACGGGCCGCCGACATTGCCATCTTTGAGGAAGGTAAATTGGCCCTGGCAGCCGAAAAGGAAGAGGACCAGAAGGCGAGGAGGAAGTATGGAACCGATCGGTGGACACGACCAGAAAGCCAGAGTGACGCCCAAGGCGGAAAGCTGTGGGGACACGCTGGTGAGATTGAAGGGTATTTTGCGAGCAGCGCCAGCAGCGACGGTGTCGTACGGGAAAAGTTTACCGCCAACGAGGGTCTGCTACACATTTTGTGCGGATCGGACAGGGGCCTGATGGATTTCGTGCCATCGAGCTCGCAGCGGGACACGAACCCCGAGCTGAAGGCATCCGTCGGCAAACTACGGAGTGCATACAACGACATCCTCAGGCTCGAAAGCAGAAGAAGGAAAAAGGTCGAGGCGCTGCGCGAGAATGCGCGCAAAGACGACATCAAGCCGGATATCCTGAAGGAGGCTGCCAGGTTAGAGAGAACGTACCCTTCGACTGCGATTGTTCCGGCTCACTTTGAGGACTTTTTCGAAAAGCGCCTGGATCAGTTATATGAGCCCGAGCTGGACGCTCTGGACAAAGAGTCGGCCGAGCAGGAAAGACTGCTGAAGGAGGTGGAACGGGCAAACGCGGAATTCGAGGCCCAGAAACGCAGATGCGGCGACCGAGGGTCTCGAGAGCGAGAACAGGCATTGCAGAAGCTGGATAGTGCATATTTCAAGTACAAGGAAATCATCAACAACCTAGAAGTGGGCAGGAAGTTTTACAACGACCTGAACAAGATTGTCGGGCAGGGTTTCCGAGATGTCGTCAAAGGCTGGGTCGCACAACGGCGCATGGAGGCCAGGGTGCTGGAAGAGTGAGTTCAAGTTTCCCCCTGTCCAGTTCTGAGATGATGCATCACTTGCTCAACACGGCCGTGCGCAGAGAACTCAGCATGCCGCCACTGTCGACGCTCAACTTGTCCCACAACCACACGCCCTTGCAAAGATCTTTGAGTTCTTCGGCCGCAACGCAGTACCGACCACGACAGCCTTCTTACTTTGCACCTGAGCCGGTCGCACCGCAACATGCAACGTTGCCCCAGGGACAGCACGAGCATGCAACAAGGCAGCCGATGTCGAACCCGGTTGAAGCGTCGATACAGTCTTGGGCCGGGGATACGGTACAGCAGCCACAACCCATGGCGCCGCAGGCAACAAGCCCAATGACGACCATGTGGAATCCGGCCATGGGGATCAAATTTGGCGGCAGTACTACCAGTGGTCCGCCGGCACCAGGGACGGATCGCGGACAACAAGCAGGCAGCGGATCAACAACCTGGAATGCCGCGTCGGGCATCAAGTTTGGCTGATGCAGCGCCGGTAGCAGACGGAGCTGGGAACACGGGGCAAGGGGAAAGGGGACATGAGACGGGCATCTACTACTCTCCAACTTCAGTAGCCCCTATCAGAACACATGTATCGAGCCCAAGGGCAGTGCATGCAGACTGACCGGGGAAGGTACATGTGACTTTGCAATGCTCATTGGAGTGATGACTCTCTAGTACATGAGCCAAGGATGCGTCCTACGTGCTTGGTTAGTCCGAATTTCCTTGTACAGTGTCCGAGACACATGTCGCTCAGCACTTGTCTGGAGTACGGGCGGCAGGCCCTCTCGACCGGCTCCGATGTTTGAATTCCTTCTTGGCGCGTTGAACAGGACGTTGAGGAGACGCTGAGCAACACCGCAGGTAGTCGGTGCAGCGGGCGAATGGGTGCAGAGATTGCACCGCCGTCATGTCGTGTGCGGGCGTCATGAATCACCGACGGGGGAGCACACGCTGCAAGACACGCGAGCAGGCTGGGTTGGGGAAACAGGCCCGGTCTGTAGCTGCCAACGGGTAAAAACAAGAGAGGAGGAAGAGACAACGAAGAAAAAATGATCAAACACCATATTGACGTCGATTAGCCAAGAGGTGGCGGCACGGCGCTACGCTGCGACGACAAAGCAAACGCCGTGGCCTCGGCCGCCGCCGCCGCCGCGCCGCCGCGAATTTCCGAGGGGGTAGATCTATTCTGTCATTTTGCTTTTTTCCCCTCTTCTCATCAGCGGGATTTCGTCAAAGCACCAGGCGCTTCTTCCTGTCTCGCCTCGGGCTGCGCCAAGTTGCGGTGCCGCGGGTGGCGGCTACGACGGCCAAGGCCAAGCAAGGAACAATAGGAGACTATTTGCCGGGCCCAGGGTGAGACTTGACGTTGCGCCAGACCAAAGGAAGCACGTTATTGTTGTCTGCCTAGTCGGGTCATTCATTGTTCTTGGAGGCAGGCGACGACAATGCGCGCTCCGTCCCCGCGCGGCCAACCGGGACTGCGAAATTCCGCCACGTCACAAGTCAATCGCCTTTTGAGAGCGTGTGAATAGGAAGACCCGGGAGCTTGGGTGGGGCCTGGCCGGCAGAGCTCCCGCGACGACGACTGACGACCCGGCATTGACCTTTGCTGCTGCTGCTGCTGCGGTGGCAGTCGTCCGTCGCGGCAAGTGGCCGCCGTCGAGGGCGTGGTGTATCGCGAGGCCATGTTGCTTCCTTGCTCCTGCGTGCTGGCGGACGGACGGTGAAGACGCAATGAACCAGCCGAGTGGATTGGGAAGTACACGGAACCGGCATACGGAGCCCCAGACCGATGACTATAGCTATAGCTCTAGCTGGAGCTGGAGCCGGAGCTCTAGCTGCAGCCACAGCAGCCAGAGTGCCGCTGACAAAGGCGGCAGCAGATGCTGTGAAATCGTCATGTGGCTTGCCAAAGATCACAGCGAGGGCTGTGCGAGGGCGAGGGAGCAGACTGCACTCCCGGCGCCGTGGTACATGTACACACTCCACGAGGGTCGCTCCGCTGCACCCCGTCCTGGAGACCAAGCACCTAGATGTACTCCTTGGGGGGCGTGAAATGACGACCTTGGCTGGCTGCTTCACGGGTCCCTCGGCGTCGCTCGTGGCATGGCAGATTTGTATTGTGGCCGGTGGCTAGGGAGTTCAGCCGCGCCGGCGTGAGCTAATGAGATATCTGGTGGAAAAGCCTCGCAACGGGGAACACGAAAAAAAAAAAAGAGAGGACATGCCAGTGTCTGACATGCCCTCCCACAAACCCCAAAGCGCCCGTCGGTCTTGATCTACAACGACGTCGTCCAGGCGAGACTCTCACAAAGCACCAGACGTTCACCAGAAACCATGGCCGCATCTACGGCTGGCATCATGCTGCTGCTTCTACTTGGCGGCATCGCCTATTTTCTCCTGCTTGTCGCCTATCGTTTGTGCCTGCACCCCTTGGCCGGCTTCCCGGGGCCCAAGCTAGCCGCGGCCAGCAGCTGGTACGAGTTTTATCACGACGTCATCGGCCGAGGCGTGTTTTGCTGGGAGATTAAGCGCATGCATGACAGATACGGTATGGCGTCCTGCTCGTCCGGATGGGAAACAACAGGCAATAGATGCGTGCAAGTGCTGACCCGGGCCGACTGCCCGCCTCGCCAGGCCCCATCGTCCGGATCAACCCGGACGAGCTTCACATCCTCGACACGAGCTTCTACGAGGAGATTTACGCGCCGGCGTCCAAGAAGCGCGACAAGTACGCCGACTACGTGGTGTTCCTGGGGGTGCCGACGGGCGCGTTCGCGACGTGCCCGCACGACCACCACCGGGTGCGGCGCAAGGCCCTCAACGTGTCCTTTTCCAAAAGGGCCATCTACGAGGCCGAGGGCCTGGTCCGGAACAAGGTGCGCCTCCTCTGCGCGCGCCTCGGGGGCATCGCGCGGGCCGACGGGGTCGTGCGGCTCGACGCGGCCCTGTTCGCGCTCGCCAACGACATCATCACCGAGTACAGCTTCGGGGAGGGCTACGACTGCCTGGGCAAGGACGACTTCCAGGCCGACTTCAAGGGCGTGCTGCTGACGGCGGTCGAGGCCGGCGCCTTTATCCGGCAGTTCCCCTGGGCGGTCGGGGTGGTCAAGGCCATGCCGCCGGCCGTGCTGCGCCGCGTCAGCGCCGCCTTTGCGAGCCTGCTGCAGTGGGAGGCCATTGTCGACAAGAGGGTCAGGACGCTGGTGGCGGCGCATGGGGGCGACGAGAAGAAGAAGGGGGAGGAGCCGCCGCCGCCGGCCGCCGCCGACAGGTGCGTCTTCACGACGCTGCTCAACAGCGACCTGCCGGCCGCGGAGAAGTCGTACCAGCGCCTGAGCGACGAGGGCAAGTCGCTCATGGGCGCGGGCAGCGAGACGACGTCGTGGACCCTGACGCTGCTCCTGTGGTACGTCGCGCGCGACGCCCGCATCCTGTCGAGGCTGCGCGAGGAGCTGAGAGACATGCCGGGCGGCGACGGCGGCGACGGCGGCGGCTCGCTGCTGAAATGGCTCGAGCAGAGGCGGTACCTGGTGAGTCGGCCAACACACGGCCCAGCCCGTGCCGTGCCGCGATGTACATTACATACATGCATGCTGACGAGACGTGCCCCCAGAGCGCCGTGGTCAACGAGGCGTTGCGCTTCGACCACGGCGCCATCGGCCGGCTGCCGCGCATCGCGCGCGAGCCGCTGCGGTACAGAGACTGGGTCGTGCCAGCCGGGGTGAGTCGTCGCGTCGCCGGGAGAGAGAGAGAGAGGGATCGCTGGCCCGGCTGACCTGGGCACAGACGCCGCTGAGCTCGACCAACTACTGGGTGCACATGGACGAGAGCATCTTCCCCGATCCGCACCGCTTTTCGCCCGAGAGGTGGCTCGACGCCGAGCGCGCCGGCTTCCCTCTGCAGAAGTACCTGGTGTCCTTTTCCAAGGGCAGCCGGCAGTGCGTTGGCCAAAAGTAAGCCCCCCCCCCCCTTTTCCCCCCTCTCCTTGTCCTTCTCCTGCTCGACTCACGGCCCGGGACGTCGACGCCTTGGAGCGTCTGTTTGCTGACGTTGCGTAGTCTTGCCACTGCCGAGCTGTACCTCACGGCGGCGGCGCTGCTTGCGCGCTTCGACTTTGAGTTTGTCGACACCACGGAGCGGGACGTCTTGCCGGCGCGCGACTGCTTCATCCCGCGGCCAGTGGTCGGGTCGCGCGGCGTGTACGCCAAGGTCGTGGACAGGGATGGCTCGGCTCTGCAATGAAGGGGATGAAGGGGCTGGGGGATTGGACGGGTTGGGATTCGTTTTTCTGGGAACCGTTTTTCTTGGCTCGTCGCTGGTCTACAGGGAGAGGGGTCGGGATGTGCCGCCGGGTTTTTCAAGTCTTGCTTTCCATCTTGCGACTGGGCTTTGGGCTGGCGAGGAGGGCAGACAGGGGATCGGTCAGTCAGTCGCCGCAGAGCGAACGGGAGGGCTTGATGAATTCAAGACATGTGATGTGCAGTCTGTATACGTGCCGAAGCTTGTGTTGGAAAGCAGTAACTGTACTATACTAAAGACATTGATTGATTGATGCGCGTGGTATATCCCGGGCGAGGCTTTTTTCCTTTTCTTCCCTTTCCTCCTTTTTTGATTGTGCCCAAGACTACGCGCCGTCGTGCATCAGACGGGCCCGTGTCGAATCTCAGATGCCAGATATCAGGCAGGGCGCGGCTGAAGCGGGAAGCAAGAGCAGAGAAAGAGGGAGAGACGAGAGCAGAGCAGACGGGTTGCCCAAGACACGGGGGCGTGGTATATCGGAAGCAGGACGAGAAGAGCAAGCAGACGGTTTTTTCTCTTTTTCTCTTTTTCTCTTTTTCCCTCCCCGACGGCCGCACGGGCGGCGACGCGTCAGGCACAGGGGCCGTAGGCCATGATGAGGGCGTCGACGGTGTGGTAGGCAACGTAGGGCAGGGCCATGCTCAGGCGGCCGTAGGCAATGGCGAACCTGTAGACGTCGGGGGTGATGCGGCCCTGGCGGCCGAGCAGCTCGCCGGCCTGGCGGAACAGGTCGTCGGAGCGGCGGTCGAAGCGGCGGCCCCAGCCGGGCTCCTTGCCGGGGGCCAGCAGCTGGGCGTGCCACAGGTCGTGGATGCGGCCGACGAGGCGGGCGAGGTCGCCGCGCACGCCGGTGACCTGGGCGCGGGCGCGGCGCAGCAGGTCCCGGGTGCAGGACCAGAAGCGGTCGGCGCCGTGGCGCGCGACGTAGGCCTCGAGCACCTCGAAGATGCGGCGGTGGCGGGCGCGGCAGAAGCTGTAGGGCGGCGAGGTGGCGGCGATGCGGCCGTCCTCGCGGCCGCCGAGGCGCGCGCGCTTGTGGCCGCGGAACAGCTCGCACAGCATGCCGGCCAGGACCGTGGCCATGGTGTCGAGGGCGCGGTCGAGGCCGCGGCCGCTCGGGTACAGCAGCCGCAGCAGGTTGCGCGTCTCGCCCGTCAGCATGTCCGTGTGCAGGTCCATGACGTCGTTGGGCACGGCGGAGCCGACGAGCGCGTCCATGCCGGCGTCGTCGAGGTAGGCGGCGCCGTCGCTGCACATGTAGGCCGAGCCGATGGTGTCGAAGCCGCGCGCCGCCGTCAGCAGGCGCGGGTCCAGGCCGGTGGCGATGTGCGACGCGCGCGGCGTCGTCAGCGCCCGCGCGTTCTCCGTCCCGTTCATGGCCGCGAGGTAGCCGAGCGAGACGCGCCAGAAGCTCCGGTCCCGGCCCGAGAGCCCGTCGTCCAGCCCCGGCACCGCCGCCCGCGCCGCCTCCTCAAAGGCCCGGAACCGCTCGCTGTACGCGTTGGCGCCGCGCGCCCAGTTGACCCCCGTCAGCGCCGCGTACACGTAGTTCTCGCGCGACGAGTCGGCCTCGAGCCCGAACGCCTGGCACATCATGAGGTAGAAGGGGAACTGCGCGATGATGGGCGGGTCGCACTCGAGCCCCGTGAGCAGCCGGCCCCAGGGCGCGAAGTGCTCGTCGCGCGCCGCCCGCGACGAGTGGAATTCCGCCTGCACCGCGCCCGCGTTGCCGTTGTCGTGCGCCGCCAGCAGGATCTCGGCCCCGACCTCGAGCGTCACCTGGTACGTCAGCTCCACGAGGTCCAGGTCGTGGAGGCCGCTTGCCGCCGCGCGCTCGCGCTCGAGCAGCGCGTGGAACTCGGCCCCGAACGGCCGCACGAGCTCCGTGCACCGCGCCGACGGCCGGTAGCTGGCAAAGGCCTCGCGAACCCAGCCCGCGAGCCGCGACGTGAGCGGGAAGCGCCCGATCCGCCGCCCTCCGCGCGCGGCCAAGGGGGACGGCCGGAGCTGCACCTCGCTGCGGCTCCAGTACCGGCGGCTGAAGGGCTCCTGGCCGCGGACGTCGTCGTAGTCGTCGTCGTCGTCGTCGTCCTTGCCGGACCGGCGTGCCTCTCGCCGAGCGTCCGGGCCGCCGGACTTGAGGCAGCGCAGGCCGAGGCCGGTGTAGCGCATCTTGCGCGTGTTGATGACGCCAGCCGTGGCCGTGGCCGTCTCCGTCTCGACGTCCATCTCGGCCGGTCTCGCTTCGAGTGACGGCATTGACGGCGAGCTGGGGGCCTGAGTCAAAGGTGGGAGGAGGAGGAAATGTGCCACAAGATACAAGTAAGCAGGGTCCAGGTGTCACCAGGTCCACGACGGCCTGATGCCCGCGAGCTCTCTGTGGACGGACATGATGCCGACGAGCTGGCCACGAGCGCTGCGCGAGCTTTAAATTCTCGTCCCCTCGATCCCGGGCGTCCCGTGGCTTCCGCAGCTTCGCCGCCCAACCGTCTATCCCCCAGCTCCAGAGTCTTGTCGAACCCTCGAGTGGGTGCGCGGCGCCGTCGCCGTGGCTCCCTCCCACGCGCAGATCTGTATATGAGGCTCCTTTGTATGCCCTCGTCTGAAGACGACAAAACAAAAACCAAACGGCAACGTACCGCCTCCCTGGCCAGCAAGCTCCCCCAAACGCCGCTCCAGCTTGATAGCTTGTCTTGTCTGGATTGTCCCGGCGCCGCGTCTGCCCACAGGAGCTTGCCATGACGTCCCATGAGCGATTGCTGCGGCGCAGACATGACAGATTTCACCCGAGAGCCGCCAGATCGACATCGTGCTGAGGTGGCTTTCCATGCACCGTCTCGAGTTGAATACACGCCGCGGCGCCCTTGGCAGCCACAACCCAAAAACGCCGCTCGCGTCTTTCTCGTGGCGGGGAGGGTACGTGTAGCACAAGCCGGCGCTGCTTTCTAATCAAACCACACGACGGCAAAACACCTGAGCTTGCGCGGTCTGCGCCGTCGGCTCCCTCTCGTGGGGATCTGGCCCAGCCGTGGCTTCGAGCACGGAGCACCAGGTCGTCGGTGCCCTATTCACGAGCCTCAACAATAGCAACGCACAATGCTTGGTAGGACCTCTTCATCTTGGCCTGTATTGGCGCCTTCGCTTGGCGTCTTTTGTCGATTCACCGTCGTGGGCGGGGAACAATCCGTGCGCCGCGCCCTGTCCGCACCGAGGCTTTGCAAAAGAGACGCTTGACAATGGAGGCCTTGTTGCCATTGCGGCTGATGGCGCGGTGAGGGCAAGACATTCATCCATTCCCCCAGCTCGATTCACCGTCTTGGAAGGGCCGTCAAATTATATACCGGAAAGCGAGTCTAGTCTACATACACGCGGTTACGAGGTCACATGGCGACGACGTCAGAAAGGCCCCCCTGCATGTCTCGCCTCGCCTCGCCTCGTCTCGTTCTGGCCTGGAGACGATTCGCACGTGGCAGCGTGGTAGTCGGCGCAGAGCTGCCCGTGGCGACCCGACGTGTGCGTCATACGACTCATTTCTGAGACAAGGCAAGCCGGCCGCCGACGTATCAGAGCCGCGGCTTGACGTTGTCGCCAAAGGTCCATCCCCGGGACCCGTCCCAGTTGATGGACCACGCCATGAGGCCCTTGAGCGATCCGTTGTAGTGATCCCACGCCTGCCCGACCAGGCCGGGCGCCATGAATCCGGCGCCGGCGCCCGGCTGCGCGGGCAACCCGGGAACCTGCATGCCGTAGGGGACCCGGACCGTGGTGCCCTGGACCACGAGCCCCTTGTCCAGGCAGTCCGTCTGGGCGACGAAGCCCCGGACCGTGCCGGCCGGGTACGCGTCTCCCGCGCACCCGTACATCTCGCCGTTGTAGTACTGCATGTTGAGCCACCACAGCCGGCCGCTGTCGGCGTACCTCTTGATGACGGGCAGGTAGGCGCCCCAGACGGACCCGTACGTGACGCCGCCGCCCGTCACGTAGGCCGTCTCGGGGGCCATGGTCAGGCCAAAGTTGGGCGGCATGCGGCCGAGGATGCCGTCGATGATGCGCATCAGGTTGGCCTGGGACGCCGACGGCGCGTCGATGCTGCCGCCGCCGCTGAGGCCCGTCTCGATGTCGATGTCGACCCCGTCAAAGTTGTACCTCTTGAGGATCGGGACAATGGTCGACACGAACCTGTCGGCGACGGCCGCCGAGCCGAGGTCGATGCCCGCGGCCGCGCCGCCCACGGACAGGAGCACCGTCGCGCCCGCCGCCTTGGCCCGGCACACCTCCGCCGGCGTCGCGACCCTGACGTCGGCGTCCATGCCGTCCTCCCACAGGGCTGTGCCGTCGGGCAGGATCACGGGGAACGCGGCGCTGATCACGTTGTACCCGTGCCGCCGGATCTGCGCGTCGTCGATGGGCGTCCAGCCGAGGGGGGGGTGGACGCCGTTCTTCGACCCGTCCCAGTTCTCCCAGTATCCCTGGAGGACCTTGCCCGCCGGCTTCCCCTTTGTCGCGCACCACGTTTCGTTTTGGTCCTGCGCAAGAGCCAGCGTGGGACCGAGGAGCGTGGACGGCATCAAGGCTGGCAGCAGTGCCATGACGAGACGCCCGCTGACGGAGGCGCCCATGTTGAGATGGCTCGGAGACGATGCCCTCTCCCTCTGCCGCTGCTTCTGGTCGGGTCACGAGTCAATCTTTCCACTGGTGAGCCCACGGGGAACGTTGTTTCGAGAGTCGTCTCTTCCCAGTGCCAAAGCCCGGGGCGAGCTGACCGCTTATATCTCACATCGCCCTTGGCCAGCCAACTTGTCGACTTGGCCCGTCTTGCTGGTCGTCACACGGCCGTGTCTCCCTGACATGTTGCATGTTGCATGTTGCATGTCGGACAGGCGGATGCAAATCCTGCCGTGGACTGGAATCCTTCAGCCGTCATGACCCCAATCCAACCCTCCCCTTTGGCCCCCCCCCGAGCGGCGCAACGTAGGATAGACTGCTGGCGTCGACAACCGTCTCGTGAACTAGCAGGCCGAGAGCCAAAGTGGAGACCACGTTCACGTTCGCCGGCGAGGGCCCCGATAAGAATGTTTCACAGGGAACGGGAGATGGATTCGTGGTTTGAGACCGCATGACCACATCCCCAGTTAGGCAAGTAACATCAGGACTGTCGTCTCGACCCAAGCCGCACGTGCACTTGCACTCCTGCCAAGGGACACACTCGCTATTGATCATGGGATCTACGCTGCTCCTACGCGTGTCGCGAGCGTCGGCCGAGCTGGGGGTCGATCACGATTCACCACTCTACACTCTAGCCGCCGGGGGTTTCACGGTCTCGTCTGCCGTGTCTTCTCCTCTGTCCCGCCTACACGTTAAACTGACTGGCCGTCGGTGCTTGCGCAAGCAGCGCATCGAGCCGTGACCTACTTCAGCTCGAGCATGCTTCAAGCTCCCGCCGAGCAGATACGCCGTGGCCACTGCTCTGGTTCCCGCTCAAGATATTAAGACGGTCGTCGGGTTACGCGGACCTTGCGGCCGACCACAGCAACGTCTCACCCGCAGAAGTAGCCCAGTGAATCGAGGCTGCGGCTGTGATGATGCCCCCGGGCCGCTTGCAGGCCTACCATGCAAGGGGTGCTCTGAAATTTCATTAGCCATTTGCTTCTGTAAATAATTTCCTATGGAAACGCATCCGTTGCAAGACCAAAGGTCTGGGCCGTGCCCAGCATCAGACGATGCACGCGCGGAACCCGTACGGCGCCAGATGAAACAAACAAGTATAGGGGACTTGTTCAATACGTAAACCTTTTAGCTTCGCCGTCGGCGAGACGAGAGGCCAAGGGGTCGGCTATAGCTCGACCGGGCGAGTCTACACCGGTGCTTTTTGCTTTTTGCTATATTCACTACTGTCTCGGTAGATTCTATAGTTATCAAAGACTTGATAGGTCAGCTGGTGAGAGTCAGTTGCAATATATTAATAATATTCTTCTCAAAGCACCATCAACACGTTGCGAGAAAAGTATAAAAAGAAAGAAAAAAGTCAGATGCTAATGTAATGCTAATGTATTAGAAAAATCTTTTACCTAAGAGGTGCTTTGCTACCGAGAAGCTCGGCCAATAAAGTTTCAAGACGAGCAACCCCCATCCTCGCCTACTCGCCCCCTAGAAGGGTCGAGGAAACCAAGCCAAGCCGACTCAGTCGCCGCCAGGAAGCAACCTGCGATGACGCAGCGCGAATGGAGAGCCGGGCCCGTCCCCGTCTGCCGAAGCACATGTAAACTCTGTGTCGTATGACGCTGCTGTGCCGCGCGCTTCTCGCGACGACGTATAAGTGAGGCCCTGCCCGGCACACACGGCCTACGAGGATCGGAGCGGTAGACCAACGCCCACAGCCGCCATTCGACAGACAAACGTGCCAACATGAAGCTCTCGCTCGCCTCCTCTCTTGTCTACCTGGCCGCCGGGGCCTACTCTTCAGTCGCTGCGCCGCCGCGAGGGCCGTCTCTCGCACGCCGCGACTACGACACGGCTATATCGGTACTGACGAGTGTAAAGGACGGCTTCGGCTCGGTCGCAGATGCCGCAAGGAACTTCGAGCACGACGCTGGGCCTCTGAAGGAAGCCACATCGCGCCTCCTGGCCGAAGTTGACTCTGGCACTGCGAAAATCACCGGCATGAGAACCTTGACCACCTGGGATTGCCTTTACTTGGTCCCCCTGGGAAGAGGTGTCCAAAATGGAGCCTCGAGCCTCGCAGACAACCTCGAGGCGGAAAAGGACGCCTTTGAGCAGCATAACCAGTGCGCAACCGTGCACAGCCTTCTCCGTCTCGGTGTCGGTGCCAGCACCGAACTGGTTGATGCCATTGCGGCCAAGGTTCCGAAATATTTAAGAACAACAGTCGAGACGCAAGGAAGTGTGATTTCTCAGCATCTCGAGCGTGCCCAGGAGATGTTTGCGCCGGAGAACTGTGTCGATTCCCAGCTTGTTCGGTGAGCGGCCGTCAGCGGCTTGGCCGGACGGGCGCGGTCAGACTGTGTCGAAGGGATGGGGGAGAGGGGAAGGGCGCTTCTGTGAGGCTTGAAAAGGAGTCTTCCTCCTCTGAGCCGTTTCTGTCTGTCTACGGCGTCACATCTCACAACCACATCGCGCTCGTGTACCGATAGTCCATAGTCTGGCGTAGGATACGGCGGGCAGCCAGCCGATGACTGCGGCAATAGGACCCCAGTACTGTTCGCGACTACTGAACGCTTGTGCGGGAGCCCAGAGCAATGACGGCTGCGTGTTTGACTTTTGGTAACCTGTCGTGACGGGCGGTGTCGCGTTGACAGGGGCGGGTGGAGGCCCGGGAACACGGCTTGTATTTGATGGCCGCTGGCTCTTGATGTGGGACGTTCACTTTCGAAGAGACTGACGAAGCCACGGTGTTTGCTCAACAGTAGTGTTTGTAAAGAAGGCCAAGTAGATGGGGGCATGGCGTGCGGTGTCGGGGGGGGGGGCAACCTGTAGGGAGTCTTGCGGTTGTTCAAATCATCTCTTTAGTTGCAAATAAAACAACTGACTTAGATTCGCGATTGTCCACTGCCTCCTCGGTACTTGGCTGAAGTTGAGCAACAAGTAACTAACAAAAAGAGACATGGGTTTCTCGAGTGCCAAGTGTGATGGTGTTGTGGAGGGTTACCCGATGACTGCATCTGCAACGCCATTGACATCGGGGGGGGGGGGGTTCCCAGGGGCTTTCGCTCTCGTGGCACGTAACATGGAAGCCTGCGTTCGAAATCCACGACGACTCAGGCACAGACGTCGCAAACGTGAGCTGGCCGGCACGGCTCGGGGGAAGCGACGTGCTCGGCGAGATGGGAGCCGCAGATTGTCGCCGACGCCAAGAGGCGAGCGCCCTTCGCGGCGTCCCTTCTTGACGGATTGTCGTTGGCCTCGCCGCGCTCCTTGGCACACATCGACATGGACTCCCTGGCTTGGCGACGCCGTGCTGACTGGTCTGGTGGCAAGCCCGGATCAGGGGCATCGGGGCCCGTTTCTCACCGAGGTGGGACGGAGTACTGTCCTGGACCAAGGCAAAAGGATGGATGGTCAGATTGCCGGCTGGAAGACGGGGATGAACGAGTGCGGGAACGGGGTTTGCCGCAAGTCGTACGCGTGGAGCTCAAACTGCGTCGTCAGCACCAACACGGCAGTCCAGGGGGGGCTCACTCGGACAAGGTGCAAGGGCATCGAGTATTGTTTCGCTCCGCCAGGTAGTTGGCGGTCTACGGCCAAGACTGGAGCTTGGGTGTGACGGCTGTCTGTCGTCGAGTTCATCAGTCAATTTGCCAGTCGCCCGGCTTGTGTTTGGAACTGTCACGGTTTAGATGGACAATGTCTGAACTGTCGATGCCACATGCCTGCCGCCTTTTCCCTTGTTTTGAATGCCATTCTTTCTCCCTTCCCTCGGACCCCCTTCCCGCGGTAGTTGAATACCTCATGTGCCCGGTTGCCCTCGCCTCGAATCCTCGTCCACTCAGGCCGTGATCTGATACGTCGTCAAGACTGCCCTGTGGTCCGACGTCCACTCGTTGTTGGCGTGGTTCGGCTCCGCCGTCGGGTTGCCCACCAGCACGGCCTCGGAATCCAGCACGGCGAGCTTGCGGCCTCTGTGATAGACAAAGTCGATGCGGTCCAGGGGCTCCGGCCGGCCCTCGTTGCTCAGGTAGATGGGCGACCAGGTGATGCCGGGGCTCGCCGCGGGATCGGGGTGGACGTGCCGGAACGAGTCGACCAGCCCGGCGTCGGCCGGGTACTTGGACGACGGCCACGGGACCTGGCCGACGCCGCAGTGCCGGCCGCTGGTGGCCTCGGTCCAGTCCAGGTGAGACGGGGCGTTGAAGTCTCCCAGCAGGAAGACGGGCACGTTGTCCGCGTCCGCGATGTGGCCCCCCATCTTGCGCGTAATCTCCTCGATCTGGGGGGTGCGCCCCGACTCGGCCTCTCGCTCCATGACCCGGCCGACGCTCATCCTGTCGAAGCAAAAGTCGTACGGGCCGTAGGGGTCGTAGCCGAGGTGTGCGTTCCAGACGACGATGTCGCTCTTGCCCGGGTCCAGCGAGATCGTGACCGAGCCCGACACCGACGTCGCCGCGTTCACCCGCGTGATGGGATACCGACTGATGACGGAGACGTCGGGACCCTGCCACGAGTACCAGTTCAGGGCGCGGGCGAGGCGGGCGCCGTGGCCGCCGGTGCTCTCCTGGAACCCGACCACGTCGACGTTCTTGTCCACCAGGAAGCGCACCTGCTTCTCGTGGTAGTTGCTCACCTGCGTGCCGCCGTGCCAGAGATTAAAGGACAGGATTCGAAGCCTGTCGACGAGCGAGGCGCCCGCGGGCCGCACGGGGATGTGCACCGACGCCGACGCCGCGACGCCGTGCTTGTCCCGTGCCTCGACGTGCAGCGTGGTGTCGGCGGCGCCGGACGGGGGCGTGCCGCTTATCACGCCCGAGGGGCTGATGACGGCCCAGCCTGCGTCTCCGACGATGCTGAAGCGCGTGTCTCCGTCGCCGGGCTGGGTGACGAGGTTGGCGAGGCTGGCTTCAAACCTGTCACCCTGACGGGCGTTGTGCGTCGTGACGTCTCTCACGATGAAGCCGAACGCCTCGGAGCTCCGCAGGTGCGCGTTGACGGGCTGGGACAGCCACGTGTAGCCGCCGTCGGCAAGGAAGAAGACCCTATACTCTCCCGGGCTGAGGTTCTTGCTGGACAGGGTGACCTCTCCCACACGCTCGGGAGCCCACTCCCAAGCCAGGGAGGGCTGGACCTGGACCTGGTCCACGGGGCCTCCGCCGTCGGCAGAGTACAGGCCGATCCAGTTTTTGGCGCCGGGCCGCGTCGTGGTATACTTGACGTTGATGGGGGTTCTGCTGTAGTCGACGCTGATGGAGCCGGGGTATCTGGACGACTCGCCCAGGGAGAACCGCACCGCGGCGGCAAGAGACTTGTACTTGTCGTCGGCCAAGAAGTAGGCCTTGTACTCGCCGGGCCCGAGTCCGTCATTGTCGAACTTGACGGAGCCCTGGGCACCGGGCGCGTACGACCACCGGATGGAAGGCTGGTCGAGCTCGCCGTTGTCGGGGCCACCCCCGGAGGCATAGTAAAGGCCGACCCAGTTCCGGGGGCTCGGCGCCGAGGTTGTGTACCTGAGCTCGAGCGGACTTGCTGATGCCAGGGCCAGAGATCCTGGCTCTGCCAGAGCCAGACGTCCCGAGGTCACAGCACAGCCGACAAGACTTGCATCAAAGGCGAGGCCTAACAGGGCGGCCCGGAAGAGCCGAAGCATGATTGACGGCACAAGGTGAAGAAGAATGCGAGCGAAGGGCCGGTGAGCAAAGACTTGTTTGTTCTGCCAGGATCTCGTTGGCCGGCAACGTGTCAGTTTACGTGCTTGGCAGGGAGCAATTTATATGCACGACCGGGAGCGCCTCCGGCCTTCTACGACGACGACGACGACGACGAACGACGACGACGACGACGACATGCCATGCCAACCAACTCGAACCGGCTGCAGCCCGTGACTGACGGCCAGGGGCACATGGCGGCTTGCGCGCGCGGAGAGCGCAGAGCAGCAGGTGAGCTCACCACGACACGGAGCCGGAGGCGATGGTGGCGCAACAAGACGCCGTTTGGATTGCCGCGCCGCACCCGGCTGCCCGCAACGTGGACCGATTCCTGTGGAGAAACAAGCATGGGACATGTCCAATCTGCATCTGCATCTACGCCACGAGGGCGATGCGCACGAATCACAGGTTACACGCTTGCAGGTGGGTGAAATCCGCAGTGACCTCGAGTCCAGAGCCCCAGACGCAACACCAACACCGGCACCTTGCAAGGCCCAACTAGTCACCAGCACGTATTGTCACGAGGGACCACGACGCCGTCTCCTCCTGCCCGCCTGGCCGGCAGCAGGCGTGAGAACAACAAGACGCCGGAACCTCGCACGTGCGTTGCGTCCTCCCCCGGCACTGGCTGTCGAGGCCGTCATCCTGCCGACACATGGCCTGGCCCAAGCCGCTGCCAAGACAGACACGGATCGCTTGCCCAAGGCCCGTGGTCCTCTGACGTCGGGGTCGAGCAGTAGCAAGGGCCAGGCGGAAGTCTAGGTCGTTCTTTTGGCGGAAGAAGCCGCGGACTCGGAACCGCAAAAGTCGTGCGTTTCCGGAGCACGCGTCTCCTGCAACGCACTTGCTTGGCTGTTTTAGGTCTGCGCGCCAACTTGCTGCACGTGGGCTGCGTGGGCCGCTTCCACGACGGCGCGGGAGGCCATGTCATGTCCGTGCCAAGAGAAGACAAGGGGGATGGCATGCACGAACAGGGACTCTGTCACCGGCGAAAGCTTGCCGTCCGGATGGGGCTGAAACAGGCGAGCGTCCGTCTGTCTTGATCTGGGGCTCAAGCGTCGCGAGTCTCGGGAGTGCTTGGTGTACATTGTGTCATTCATTATAGCTAGCTGTGCCGCGGACGGCCCTTTGCTCTGTTCACGACCACATCGTGGAAACACGACGACGCGGCAATTGTTATTCTTTCCTCTCCTCGCCACCTTTCTATTCCTTCCTCTCCTCGCCGCTGCCCACGCAGCAAGCAAGCAAGCAAGTGCCAGCCACTTGCTGGCGCTACAGCCCCTTGGCCCAGCCGAGACGGTTGTTGCCATCGTCAAAGACGACAAAGGCAGACTTGAGGGCGACGTCGCCAAAGATGGCCAGCCCGTTCAGGCCGCTGTAGTACCCGATGCCGCCTATGCAGGTCAAGCCGTCGTTGACGCCAAAGTTGATGTCCTTGCCGGGGACGGTGATCCGGCCGGACGGACCGACGCCAAAGACAAAGTCGGGCAGGGCGGCGTCGCAGGGGAACAGCCAGACGTAGCCCGCGTTGTTCGGGAGACTGGTCCGCTGGGCGCCGGGGACGGCGGCCCAGTACGTCCCGGCGGCCGGCAGGGGGAGCACGAGAAGCGAGGTGCCCGTGTCTGCGGTTCCCTTGAACGCGGTGGCGTCGAAGCTTCCGTTGCCGACGGCGTAGCCGGTGGAGGAGAAGAGCCGGTGGCCGAGGTCGTCGGTCGAAGCGTCCGTGTAGCTGATGTTGCCCGTGTACTGCGACTCGTCGATGTAGCCAAAGTTGTAGGACCCGGCTGCGGGTTGGTCAGCGCGCGTTTGCCATGTTGCACAGAGAGGGCGATACTCACGGGCCTGGTGTCTCAGCCGTACCGTGAACAGAGGCTGGGCAAGGCTGGGGAGCACGTTGGAGAACCACGTCTTCTGCTTGTCCGGGCGGACCGTGTTGCCCTGGTCGTAGGCCAGGCCGAGGACGCCCGAGTTCTGGGCGTCGGAGCTGAAGGACTGCGACACGTTCTGGGCCGACTCGACGGCCTGCCCGTCCACCGAGACGCCGCCTATCGTCACGACGTCGGTGTAGACGATGCCGCCCGAGGTGCTGTCGTCGACGTAGTGGATGGCCCACGTCTCTCCCTCCTGCTTCTCGGCCGACGAGCTGCCGCCGGGCTGGTAGAGCGTCTGGCCGTTGACCTCGCTCGCGTTGGTGTCGCCGCTGAACACCCACAGGTCGCTCGAGCCCGTGTCAAAGTCCAGCTGGAGCGTCTGGGGAGGCGTGCCGATGCTGACCTGGGTGAGATACAGGCTGTCATAGCCGCCGTCGTTGGGCTCGGGGCTCGTCACGACGGTGGCGTTGTCGCCCCCTGGCTGCGGCACGGCAGACCCCAGGGCAGCCACCGTCTTCGCGTCGAGGAACTTGTCTGCGACGCGCTTTACGTCTTGGAGGACGTGACGGTCTTTGGGATTCCGGACAGCCTCGGCGCTGAACCGCAGCCCCATTTTCTGGGAGGGAGCCGCGCGGGAGCTGCCCACGGCGGCAGCCAGGAGGAGGAGGAGGGTGCGAGGCGTCTTCATCGTGAGCAAGATACGGCCTCACAGAGTCCCATATATACATGTAAGAGACGAGATGCCAGGAGAGCGTCTGGTTGCCAGTCTCGGGAACCCGCGCTTCCTTAAGTACACGGGCAGGTTTGCCATCTTGACACGCCTCTGCTCGCCGCCGGTACAGCTGCCTCTCGTGTAAAGACGTTGTTTCCTTGTCCCTTGATCCACGGTGCGTCCGAAGCCGTATCGTCTAGCGGCGAATACTAGCCCACATGTGGCAGCTGGCAGTACATCTCGAGGATCAACAGATGACCAGACGCAGCGTTACTAGAACAAGACTCGGGGACCGTGGTTCCAGACAACTATAACCGGCTGCGGTTGTATCGCTCGCTTCATCGGCATTTAGTCCGCCGTGCGGGCCAGCATGGGCGTGGGTTAGATGTGCCCAGTGGCGTTGATGTGCTGAGCGCCTTGACGGCGCTTTGTGCGTGGAGGCTCTGTGTAAATCCAAGCACGCTAGGTTTGCGGCTTTTGCGTCTGGTGGAACTGTTCAAGGGAGTCCAGCTACTTGCCGGCACTCGCAAGCGTGAGCAGCGAAGCATCTTGAGCCCGAGCAAGTGTCGTATCTGCCAGATGGGAGGAGAGCAAGAGAGACCATCACCAAGCGGAGGCCAGGGCCATCTGCCGCCAGTCGTATGGTCAACCTGGGTCGGTAGATGCGCAGACTTGCTAAACCGACTCGAACCCTGAGCAGACTCCCGACCAGGAGACAACTCATCAGGGGTCTTTTGCAAGTGCCGAGCCAGAGGGGCCGCTAGTGCTAGAGCAGGAGGCCATGGCCCTTTCGACCATCCGAGTCTCCGTCTCGCCGTCTCTGTCTCGCGAGTCACGAGTCACGAGCCATCGCTAATCCCTCCCAAGCCGAGAGAATCGCGTACGACCGTGTCAAGTCGGCTAGGGACGACACACACCCACGCAGCCCCCGATCCTCACATCAACCGCAACGACTAAACGTCTTGAATGTCACCAGACCGGGAATGGCAACTGCTCGCCATGGGAGACTGCACGGAAAACACTGTCGTTTGAATCCCACGTCTTGTTCCACTGTAGTGACCAGTCAAAGGAATTTTGATTATTCAAACTTTCGCCATCTTGTATAGAATCCAAATCTTGTAATCTCAACTCCAACATTCTGTCCATGCACAGTACGACATGGTACAACAATCGGCAATATACAATATTCTTTGCAAGTCGACTAAATACAATGCTTGCGGCAACCGTTCCGTGCTGCCGGCAGCACACAGCTGCGATTTTGCTACTCTGATATGCCAGTGACATCTGACGGACAACTTGATCAACGTGCATGACAAAACAGGGAACCGCACGCCTCGGGACATGCTGCAGGCAAACGCACTACAATCCAGCAAAGGCAATGAACAATGCCAGCCCAACAGCTGCAGCCGACAGTTGAGCTGAAGATCGAGACTGCCGGGCACCTTGTCCTGTGACGAGGCTTGAAGTTGGGTCACCGCAACTTGTGCAAGCCTCGCTGGGCGAGACGGCCACGCTGCTCGGAGGGGTTTCTGGCGCGTCTTCCGAGCCGGCCGTGGAAGTTGCCGGCCGAGCAGGCGGTACGAGGGTCTGGCTGCAGTCGGAGCATGTCTGTCCTGGAAGCGTTTGGTTTGCGGCGTCTGGCCGCGACTGGGCTGGAGTTGGCGCGGTGAGACTGGACGGACGCGACGAAGGCGGCAATGGCGTCGGTTCCCTCGTCGCGCAGTCCGTGCAGGAGCCGGCGGCAACTGCTTCTGACTGCGTGGTCAGGCGTGTCGTGGCCACGGCTTGTTCGGGCACCGTCGTTGGGGTGGTGCAACCTGTCTCTCCTTTGCCGCAAGGAAGAGGCAACGTGTACGTCGTGGCCGTCGTTCCGGCCGCGGTAGGATCGCCGCCACTTCCGCCGCCCGAATGTGCTGTCGCGTCCAACACCACGGTCGAGGTCAGGAGCTTGCCCAGCGGACAGTTTGTGACGGTTGGCTCGCAGGATGTTACGGTGAATGTCGAGGTCACGGTGACCCTGAGCAGGCGATCCGGCGGAGAGTTGGTGCCCAGGGACGGGGATTCAGGAGCGGCTGACGGCACGACAGTAAATAGACCGTCTTGGCCGAAGGACGCCGTGTGTTCTTCTTGCTTCCCAGACGTCTCTGCAAATCCTGTTGGGTCGTCTGCAGAAGATGATGTTTCGGTTGCAACTTCTGCTGCACCGCCTCTTGTCGGAGGTGCGACAAAAGCCAGCTCGCTCGCAGCTGTTCCGGTGGGCAATGCAGCGGCGTCGACAAATGATGTCTTCTGATCAGACTCTGGCACCTTGTTCGTGTTGCTGGATAAACTCGTCCTCGGGTCTGAAGATACCGCCATCTCCTCGGACATTGATGTGCGAGATTGGGCGCTTATAACCGAGCTTGAATATAGGATCGAACTGGTCCGAGTCTCGTATATCGTAATCCGTGACCGGGACGGAGTAGGATCTGTAATCAATGTGCCTGCCGTCGAGAGTGCGGAAGATTGCACAGCTTGAAGCTGCACAGATGGTGGATGTATTGAGAGTCCGGGCGTGGATGTGACAGCTGGCGTGAGCCAAAAAGTGTACAAGGGTGTTGGTGATGATGAAGCGACAGACGTGGCGGCATTCATGTCTGATGTTGCACTTGTTTGACTTGGCGCGCTCTCTTGGCCCGTCACAGTGGTTTGGCCCTGCGGCAACGTGGTTGGCGCTGTGGTTGGAACCATGGCTGAGAACGCGGTGCCAGATGTCATGGAGGTAGCTGAAGACGAGTTGGCCGACGACACGTACGGCGAGGAGTGAACAGACGGAACGATCTTGACGGTTCGTGTTGTCTTTACCTGAATCTTGAAACGCGTAGTTGAAGATGAAGCTAAAGGCGTAGTCGAAGGTGTGGCTGGGACAAGCACATAAGGCGACTTGGTCAACAACCTAGGTGGCGTCAAAGCGAAAGATAAAGTAATGTTGCTGCCCTGTGTTGTGTTTGTCTGAATCTCTATAGAGGTAGTTGAAGACAAAGCTGATGACGTAGTAGAGGATGAGACAAGCGCAGATGTAACAACGGATGGCGCAAGAGGCGGCAATGCTAAAGTTAATTCAAGATAGATTACTGTTCATAGCTTGTATTGTATTTGTCTGAATCCCTATAGAGGTAGTTAAAGACAAAGCTGAAGATATAGTAGAGGATGAGACAGTAGTAGAGGATGAGACAAGCGCAGATGTAACAACAGATGGCGCAAGAGGCGGCGATGCCAAAGTCAAAGATAGATTACTGTTTATAGCTTGTGTTATGTTTGTCTGAATCTCTATAGAGGTAGTTAAAGATAGATTACTGTTCATAGCTTGTATTGTATTTATCTGTATCCCTATAGAGGTAGTAAAAGATAGATTACTCTTCATAGCTTGTGTTGTGTTTGTCTGAATCTCTATAGAGGTAGTCAAAGATAGATTACTGTTCATGGCTCGCGTCGTGTTTGTCTGCATCTCCAAAGGCGTCGCAGTTGAAGGTGGAGCCCAAGACGTGGCAGACCATGAAAAAGGCACAGATGCGAGTGATGAGAACGCAGGCGGCAACTTGGTCGGCCTAGGCGACGCCAAAGTCAACGACAAATTACCGTTGATGCCTTGTGCTGAATTGGTCTGAATCGTTAAACGCGTAGTCAAACAGGTAGCCGAAGGCGCAGCGGGGCACGAGACAAGCGCAGATGTGACCGACGATAATACAAGCGACTACTTGGTAAACAGCCTAGGTGGTGCTAAAGTTGAACACGAAGTGGTGTTGCCTCGTGTCGTATTGGTCTGGACCTCGACAAGCGCAGTTGGAGACGTAGCCAGAGGCGTAGCCAACGACGTGGTAGAAGGCGAGACAAGCACAGACGGGACTGCAGACCCAAGTAGCGACCGAGTCATCCTGGGCAATGCTAAACTCGACAAGCAGTGTTAATGCCTTGTACTGCATTAGTCTACATCTCAAAAGACGCAGCCAGGGACGAACCCAGAGACGTAGTAGCGGCCGAGACGGGCGCAGACGCGACGGAGGACGACGACGGAGCCGCCGACACATTGGAGGACGCAGCGGTCGTCTTGACAATCGGCCTTGTGGTCGGCTGGACGGGTGACGACGCCGTCGACGCCTTGGCAGAAGTCACTCGAGGCGGACATTCGCCGTCCAAGACGGGGACGGCATTTTCTCCCCTGCCAATGGGGACGAGATGAGTGCCGCAGTCAGCGGCACTGGCGACGTAGACGTTCCGGTTGTCCATGTCGTAGACGGCGTAGGCGGCCCTGAGAAACGTGTCGCCCAGCACGAAGAAGGCTTCTCGACGCGTTAGCTTTGCCGTTTGCAGGGAATCCTCGCGGCCCGGGCCACTACTCACAGTCGTCTGGCGAGACTCCCAAGACGCATATGTTGTGCTGGGGCTGCTTCCACAGAAAATCGTCATACGGAACCCTGATGGTGGTGCTCCCAAACTGGAAGTCGACGGTGCCCGCGAGGCTCGCCGCCGCGCAGTCCACAATGTACTGCTTGGCGTCGTTTGGGTCTTGCCGCGCAGAGGGAAACGCCTTGAGAATCTCCGTCACCATGGATCGCGGCAAGTGCGTCAGCGTATTGCCGCTGTCGAGCAGAGCCCGCAGCGGCTCCGCGGTTTGGTCGAAGACGGGGATCCGAGACCCGTCTTCTCGGGACACGGACAGCCCGTCAAGAAAGATCCAGTAGCTTCGTCACGGTCAGCACTGGGGGTTCGGGAGAAGCGCCGCCTGAAGGGGGCTTACGCACCCAACGCTGCCGTTCGGCCCCGTGGTAACGGGTCTCTTCTCGAGAGGCCCCGTGTACTTCCTGGTGTCGATGCCGCCAAAGATGACCGCCCCGAGAGGGCTGTCGATGGGCCGAATATCAAGACTAAACGCGCGGCTCTGCATGTGCTTCTGGCTCACCAGCGAGTCGAGGACGTGGGGGAACGCAGACTCCCAGCCCTGGGCCGAAGGACCTGCGCCAAAGATGCCGTATGCGAACACCGAGGTGTCGTACGCCACGCCAAAGACTTGCTGGTCGAGTTTTGCCTCTGGTCGTGCCGTGGCTTAGCGAGCTTCCCATCCGTGTATTTGTATTTTCTCGTGTGCTTACCTCCAACGGCCACGTGGTCAGACACGTACTTGAACTTTGCGTAGCCAGCGCTATACCTGACCTCGCCCGTCAGGTTTGTGTCCACTAGTGTTGAAGACTGGGTGAATCTCGGGAGGCTCTCGCAGATTTCCTTCTCGGTCGAGTTGCTGCAGCTTGGGTTGACCCAAAGCTCCCAAGAGCCCGTGTCGAAGCTCACGGGAACAGCCTGCCCCGGCGTGCCAATGACGATGTCGATGGTGTAGAAGAAGCCCGTGCTTCGGCTGGCCAGACCGGCCGTATTCTGCCGGCGAACACGACGAGACGCGCCCCTGGGGGCTTCGGATACCGTGATGGGGAAACGGATCAGGCCGGGCTGCTGGACGACGCGGCGCTGACGGCTGTGCGTGGATGAGAGCGACGATATCACCGACGGCAGCGCCGCGAGTACCATCAAAACTGGAAGCATCTCTGTGTCGTTTTCGGAGCAAACAACCCGCCTCGGCCAAGAAATTGAGAAAAATACGAAAATGAAAAAAAAAAAATGAAAAAAAAATGACGAGAAATCTCCAGCATAAAAAGTCATAGACATGTCCGTGACGACGATACAGTCTTGCCCACTTGTGCCCGATGGCTCGGACCCTTGACTTGATACCTCTCGCTCCTGCTGTCGGTCGGAGCAATAACTATTACTTTCAATGGTTCGGCCATGAAACAGGTCAACGCCAAGTTTCACCAAGGACCTCGGTCGTTCTCCCCGCCTCACCGCAACGCCAAGATATCACTGCATGGTCCACGATCGGTCGAGAGCCCACGTCTCCCGCGCCCGTTCGCACGACTCTTCCGCGCTCGAATCTTGCCCCTACTGCTCGTCTGGCCAGTGGCCAGCAGGTATCTACACCAAGCAGCATGACTCTGTGTGACTTGCTTGCAGCTTGACGGGCGGGACATGGTGAGCCATTTACCCAGAGCAACGGACTGGGCTCATTGTTCGTCGACGACGACCACCCAGGGCCCGGGGGACAAAGCGACTGACGTTACTCCGTGCCCATGGCGAGTCAAGAAGCTAGAGAGCCGCCTGCGAGCGCACACGTATACAGACGGCCCACTGGGTGGCCTCGTTCCGTGGCTTTGACTCGTCAGGGTCTGTGAACGCATATACTAGCCAGGGGGAGGGGTACAGTCGCACATTAGCTTGCATCTGCAAACGCTGCCACTACAATTTTCCGATTTTCTAATTTTTAGGATTTTTAAAAGTATAAAGTTATATAGAAAAAATTCCTTCTACCTTAATATATAAATTAAACTTTATACTATAATTATTCTAGATTTATATTAAAACTAGTTCTATATTATTTCTAAATTATTTCTAAATTATTTCTAGATTATTTTAAAATTAATTTTAAATTAATTCTAAATTATTTCCTACTTTAATATACTAAAACTATATAGATAGCTTAAAAGTCTTAGAGAGACTATTTAATAATTTCTTTAGTATAGTATATTTTATAGAGATATTTTATCTTAAGTTAATAAGCTTCTTAATAAATAAAATAAAAATACTATTAGCCTTTAAATATTATAATACTAGCTTTTAGCTTAGAGGCTTTTAAGTATTTCTAGAGTATATATAAAAAGCTTAAAGCCTTTATATAAAGAGATTTTAAAACTATTTATATAAAAAATTAGTAGAATTATATAAAAAGATATATTTAAATAAAGTAAAAGTAAATTTAAATTCTTTCTAAAGTAATTTAATTTCTTAAAAAGAACTTAAAGTAAATATTAGTAATTTATAAATTTAGTTATAAATATCTTTACTACTATATATAATAAAAAGTATAAGTACTAATTTTATAAAATTAGCTTTATAACTTTTATTAAACTATTTTTCTAGAGAAAGTTTAATACTAAAGAGAAAGTAATATATAGTATTATATTAACTTTTAAGTACTTAAGCTAAATTTTTTATAGTACTTAAATAAATATAAGAAACTTAAGAAATATAGTATTTAAATATATATATATATTAATATATACTTATACTATATTATTTAGTTTTACTATAGTTACTTTACTATAACTATACTAAGTATACTTAAGTAGTATTTATTTATAGTTTAATACCTTAAAATATAGCTATTCTTTATAAAATTAAATTATAGTATTAAGACTTCTTTATAAGTAGTAATATAAGTAATACTAGTATTTACTAAAACTAGTTTAGTTTCTTATTATAATATAAATAGAAATTAGTTTTTACTTATATAAAGAGATTAAATTACTTTATACTATATATATAGTTCTAGTAAATAAAACATTAGAATTAAAAGCTAGTAGTATTACCTCTATATAAGTACTTCTAACTAATAAATATCTTTCTTCTATAAATTAGCTAAGTATACTTTATTTATTAAAGGCAATATTAAAGACTAAATTACTCTTTATATAGTATATATACTTTTTATTTAAGATAAGTTTGCTAACTTTATTACTTTATAAAATAGCTATAAAATTTATATATAAAGAAATTATTAGTATATTAAATCTAGAATTTCTATAGACTTATATTATATATAAAATACTTTAAACTAAAGTATTCTACTAAGTTCTAATAATAATATAGCTAATTAATAAGCTCTATATAATATACTTATACTACTTTATAGAATTAATATTAAATTATTTCTTACTAAAATTATAAATAAATAGTATATAAAATAGCTAGAAGAGTTAAAATATTTTAATTATAAACTAGTAATTATACTTAGC
>NW_024467596.1:204602-209149 GCF_000804445.1 Metarhizium album ARSEF 1941
AGCTTATTAAACTACTCTACTTAATTAAGTAAATTAGTAAAGCTAATAACTTTATATCTAGAGAGAGTATTATAGTTAAGAGTAAATTAAAGATACTTAAAGTTAGCAATTATAGTAGATTAAATTAAGTCTTATTTATATCCTCTTATTGTAAATATAGAAAATAGAAATATATTTAAACTAATATATAGCTATCTTTAATATTCTATTTATGTATATTATTCTTATAAAATAAGTTAAAGACTATATATAATATAGTATATATTTAAGGCAGAAGTTAAAATAATTTAGCCTACTTAAACTATATTTATTTAAGCTTAAAAGAGATATTATTATTAAATTATACTATAAAGCTTAGTTAAATATACTTATTTATTTATTGCTTTTTATATAAAAGTTTATTATTAATATCTAACTATAAAAGTAGCTAAAGTTTAATCAAGCTTAGTAGAACTAGTTAGTATAAATATAAAAGCTAGTCTTAAATTAGTTTGTAATTAATTTATATCTCTATCTAGCTTATTTATTTTTTTAGAAATAAAAAAGCTCTCTTAAAAAGTACTAACTAATAGTAGTAAAATAAGCTAAATAAGTAGCTTAGCTAAATTATACTAAGAGTTTTTTTATATACTTAAGTAAGTTGCTTATAATACTTTATTAGCTCTAGCTTAAAAGTTCTTTTTAAAGTTACTTATATAATTTTATTTTATTTATATAAATAAAATATAGTAAGAATATTATTAAGCTTTTATTTATCTTAATAAATTAAAACTAAACTAAGAGATAAGACTACTATAAATCTAGTTCTAAATTAATTTTAATTAAAACTACTTAAAAAGTGCTATAGTAAAGGCAAAATTAAGTATTTAGATATTAACTTTAAATCTTATTATATATATAATATAATGCCTTAAAGTAATATTTTTACTGCTAGTTATATAATATTTTATAGTAAATAACTAGAAGAAAAAGACAGAATAAAGAGTAAATTAAGAAGAGAAAAGAGGGAAATTAAGAAAAGAGAGGTAGGGAGCGACGAATAAATGGACAAGTGACAAATACCCTTTAGCTCTGTTGACGTGGACATCTAGCGACGTGAAGGTAGTTAAAGCTTAGTGATTATATATATATCTTTAACTATATACTTATTACAAACGTTACTGCACGAGACACAGGACGAGACTGCACTAGTAAGGACAGGCACAACCTGTAGGCACAAGAAGAAGGCAGAGGCACGTAACTAGCTATATAACCTAGAAAGTAATTAAAGAAGTTAATATTTAAATATATTAACTAAGAAGAATTAAACTAACTAAACCTTAAGCTATTTAATTAAGGCTTAAAGAGATTAATAAATAAGCTAGTTAATTTAGTCTATAATAAAGAGATAGATAAGTACTTAAGAAGAAGGTATCCTACTATAGTAAATAGTCTAGTTCTCTATTAATTAATTAATCTAAGTAATAGTTTTACTATTAAGAGTTATACTCTTAATAGCTTTATTGTAATACTACTTAATAGCTACTTTATAGCGTTTAACTTAACTTACTTTTTAAGAAATAGACTTACTATATCTTAGAACTTAAGCTACTATTATATTTTAATTAATTCTATTTAGTAAGTTACCTTAAACTATAAGTAGTAATCTTTATAATATTAATAGCAAGCAGAAATACTACTAACTCTGCCTAAGCTATTATATAGATAGAATAACAAATTATAAATCTTACTATATAGATTTAAGCTATATAATTTAAATAGAAAGAAGCACTTACTCTCCCTAAATTTCCTAAACCTAAACTATTTAATAGAATTAAGGGAAATATATATACCTTTTTTACCTAGGCAAAAGCTTACCTCTAAGTTAATACTACTATTGCTAACTCTATAGTAAAGATACTTTACATTAGAAATCTTCTTACTAGAAAAGCTATAGAATAGTAGGAGCTAACTCTTAGGGACTACCTTAATAATAATCTACTTAAGAATCTAAGGATAAAACTACTTAGATTTTTAACTGCTATATAAATTTTAAAAAGAAACTTAAGATAGCCTTTAGAGACTTTAATAAGGTCTAGATAGTAATATATAAAATTAAAACTTTTAGATAGATAGAATCTGCTTAACACTTTATTAGAGAATTTTAATATATTTTAGTATCTCTTAACTAGAATAATAATAGTATAATAAAGCTACTTTATAATGCTCTATATAAAGACATAAAGAATAAAGTTGCAAAAGAAGACTAACCTAGCTCTTTTAATAAATTTACTAGTAAGATTATTAAAATTAATAATTAACTCTATGCTAAATAACTTAAATATAGAGAAAAAAGCGCAGGAAATTATATAAGTCTACTATAGAAATATTAGCTAAATACTAAATGCTATTATTATAGATCTACAGCTTATAGAATACACCTAGGCTTAATAGAACTTAATGCTGTAAATAAGAAAAAGGGGAAGACTTATTATAATTATAGCAAGATTAAATACTTTGCAAATAAGTGCTAAAGCTCTAAAAAGCTATAGAAGCTAGTTTCTAAAGATAGAAAGCTTTATACTACAAATTAAGAATACTTACCTATATAAAACTTAAGTATAGTAAGCAATAAAAGAAACTATATAATAGCAAACTATACTAGTTTAAATAGAGATTAAGAATTTAGAACCTAACTAGTACTTAACGACTTTTAGAAATACTAGATGCTATTACTAAGAAGCAAACCTTTACTAAAACTAATCTATAAAGAGTATATTTATCTAACTAAGAAAGATAAACTTAAAATTAAATATAGACTTTTTAATTAAACTTTCTATTATAATAATAACTACTATATATACTTTAGCAGCAAGCAAGGTAGTAGATAGTTTCTATAAAAACAAAAAGAGAAAAGAAGAACTACTTTTATAATATAACTTAAATTATAAAGAACTAACTTAAAGATATTAAATAGAAAATTATACTATACTATAAATAATATATATACTACTTAAACTATACTCTTATAATATAAGAAAGATAGAAACTATATAACTATAAGCAACTTACTTAGCTTAAGTTTAATTAATATAGATAGTAGATTAAGTAATTACTAGGAAAGCTTTAACAAACTATTAGAAGATAATTAATAAAGATAGCAGCTAATATAGCGCGCTAAGCAATATAAAGAAGGAATTAATAAATTAGAAAACAACAACTATTATTGCAATTAAGACTGATTCCTTAATAGAGATCTAATAAGTCTTTATATACTGCAAATATTAGCAGTATAGTATACTTTATAATTAATATAATAATAATAGAAAGAAAGATCTAGGCAATAATTAATAGTAGAGCTTAAGGAAATTTTATCTTGCTAAATCTTATTAATAAATTATAATTGCCTTAGACAACTAAAGACCTATATTTCTAAGAAATACTTACAGTATAGTAAGCTATTTAGTAGAGAGCTAGAAATAGAACTACTAGAGTATATATACTAAGACTATAAGATTAAAGTTTAGCTTAGTACTAAACTAATATTTAGTAGAATTTATCTGCAGAACTTTAAGTAAGACTAAGCGCTTAAGAAGTATTTAAAGGAAATATTACAAAAGAGATATATAAAACTATTAAAGTCCCTAGTAGAATACTTAATTCTATAAGTACTAAAGAAGAATAGAAAACTATAACTATATATTAATTACTAATACTTAAATAAAATTATAATTAAAGATTAATACTTATTACTACTTATAATAGAAATATAAAATAAAGTTAGAAAAAGCTAAATAGTTTACTATACTTAACTTAAAAGAAGCCTATAATTTTATATAAATATAATAGACTTAAGCTGTAGGCTTGAGTAGGTACAAGGCACTGTGTTAGTACCTTATTAGGTACGCTTTAGATATATATTAGACTTATATATATATAATAAGAGGAAAAGAGGGGATAGAGAGCTTCTTCTTTCTCTCTTTTCTCTCCTTAAGTTTATAGTTAATACTAGTAATACTTATATATAGTAGCTTATAAAGCTAGTTCTTAATATACTATAAACTTTATTTTACTATAATAAATAAATACTTTTTAAACTTTATAAAGAGTAACTTACTATTAGCTAGTAATATAATACTACTAAGTACTTAAGCTAAAGTAGCTACTCTCTAGAAAACTATTAATAACTAGATATAATTAATTTATAAATTAATATAGTAGTATATTATATTCTCTAGCTTAGCACTTAATATACTAAATAATTCTTTATACTTTTTTTATTTAAGTATATAACTAATACTATTATATAAGCTAAGATAAAAGCTAATTAAAATAAAGCCTCTCTTTAAGAGAAATAAGTTTATATTTACTATATAGTAAAGCTTTATATTATATAAATTAAAAGCTAATAAAGTATTTATTAGTAGTACTTACAACTAGTAGAATTTAGTCTTCTAGAACCTCTCTATAAAGGTCTAGAAATAAGTTGCTTTTTACTATAAAGTTAGAGTATTTATAAACTATAACTTAACTATATTTCTTAACTACTTAGCTACTATATACTTTAA
>NW_024467596.1:212494-219024 GCF_000804445.1 Metarhizium album ARSEF 1941
GAAGCGCAGCAATGGATGCACTGCACTGCAATGCGCGATAGAGGGACAAGCCCGTGCAAGGGACCTATATAGTGCTAGATTGAGCAAGCTGTGGACAGCTTGTTTAATACGTACCCTTTTGACTCAACGGTTAGTAGTTAAGGGGGTCCGGCAAACCACCGGGATGACTGCGGCTGGCACCCGCTATAGCCTAATAGGGCTGGTCTATTACATTAAGTAAGTTCTAGATAACTCTCTGCTGCTTAGTTAGTATTAAATAGCTACTCTTAACTTCTTACTACCTTTAGATAAATAGAGGTATAAAATAAGTTAACTAAAAAGTATAAGCAATTCTCTAAGTAGTTGTCTGCTTTAAGTAGGTTAACTAGGCAGATTACTTTATAGTATACTAGTTAGCTCTAAATAACTACAATTTAATAGTTACTAGTATAAGTATAAATAAAGCTATATATAGATATAACTTAAGCCTAGTTGTTCTTATAGAAATAACTAAGCATTTTAGAATAATACTATAAGAGTAGGCAGTAGTATTTCTCTAGCACTTAAAGAAGAGTACTAACCTAGCGCAAGCTATAATTGCTTACAACTAGCAGCAGCAATAGAAGGCTGCTAATAAATAGTAATGCTTAGCTAAAAGGTTCTAAGTAGGGGATTTAATGTAGTTAAACCTTTATAATATTAAGATAAATTACTCTAGTAGAAAACTTAATTAAGTAATAGTAAAGTATATAGTAATTAAGGTGCTATTCTTATTAATAGTAAAATTAAATATTTTATATAGTATATACTTAGTATTCTATATAGACCTTATTAAGCAAGCAGTATTTAACTTACTGCCTAGCTAAGTGCTCTAGAACTTCTGCCTACTGCTAGTGCTAATTAAGGCAGATAAAACTCTCTAAGACAAAGAAACCTATAAATATAAAGTAGAGGAAATTCTAGCAGTAAAGAATATACCTAGAAGAGGCAAAAAGTAAAATATATATATTAAGTAGAAAGAGTATATCTAACTAATATAAAAACTACTTAAGAGTTTTTAAGATACTATAGCACTTAACTAATTTAAAACTAGGTAGAGAGATATATAGATATATAATAAGCTTAATTTATAAGCAATTAATTTCTAAGCAATAGTATAATATATAGAGCTAACTAATTAAAAAAAAAAATAAAATAGACTATAGTTATACCAGTATAAAAGCTAGCTAGTAAAAAAAAATTATAATTAAAAAAAAAAAAGAAAGAAAAAAAAGAGATAATATACCTATAGAGCTTAATATATACTTAACCTGCACTTAACCTATACTTAATATAGCGCCTACTAAAATAAGCGCTCTAGCTTCTTAGGCAACTTTAAGCATAACTTATTGCTAGTTAAATTAATAACTTAATTATTAGGAGGGAGAGAGAGCAGAGAGAGAATAGTATTCTAAATACTATTACCTTTATAACTACTCTCTTTCTTACTATAAAGATAAGTTAAAGTCTTAGAGATATAAAAGCAAATATATTAGCTATAAGAAGTTGCTTCTCTATAAAGCGCATTAACTAGAGTGCAGGTTAGCTCCTGCTAGTTAGCGTATTTATAGTATAACTCTGCCTGCTCTGCCTGCTGCTTATATAGTATTTGCTTAATATTCTAAGCTATAGTAGCTTAGCTCTAGAAAAAACTTACTAGCATCTGCTAGTTTAAAGGCAGTATATGCCTATAGTAAGTAGGCATTAATACGCTAGTAAGCGCTAGCGCTTATAAATTAGCGCTAGTAGCTGCACTACTAGAAGATAAATTAAGCAGTATATATAAGAAATAGATAGAACTAGAGGCAATATAGACCTACTTTAATAATATATTAAATTTTTTAGTAGTAGAATTAAACTATACAGAAAATTTAGTATATATACTAAAGCTCTTGCTTAACTTTTTATATATAGTAGATATAATATGCCTACTAGTATTTACAATCTACTGCACCTTCTTTTATTAGTAGTATAGCTTAGAGTTTAAAGTATAGAGGTGCGCCTTCTAGACGTACTTCTTATAGGTTTTACAGCACTACTTATAAGCTATAGTAAAGCTAGAGATATAACTAGTAGAGCTAGTATTGATAAGCTTGCATTAATATAGTATATATATTCCTAGAACTTCCTCTCTATTAAAGAGGTTGTTATTATTAAAGTTGCTTTCTATAGCATACTTACCTATATAGCAGGCGTTATAGCATAGCAGTAGGGGCGGCAGGAGTAGGGGAGAGAGCGCGCTAGCAGCAGACTCTCTAAAATTAAATTAAGTGCGCAGTATATACTATATTATACTTAGAATAGCAGAGGCAATACAGAAGCAATATAGAAAAAGAAGGCAGGCGTAGTAGTAGTAATCTTTAGAAATAAGAATTTTTAGTAGTATAAAAAGAGCATTAGTAATACTTATTAAAAAGAAAACAATAAGAACAAGTAGTATAAAGTTGCTTAACTATTTGTAAAGCAGAAGTATATTAAGTATATACTATACGCAAAAAACATAGAGTAGAAATATATAGTTGCTAGGGGGATTTGCACTATATATCTATCCCTACTATATAGCAGTAATATAGATAAACCTACTAGAAGGAGAGTATATAATAGACTTAAGCTATAGGCTTAAGTAAGTATAAAGCACTATATTAATGCCTTATTAAGTATGCTTTAAATACACATTAAACTTATATATATATAATAGAAGGAAAAGAGAGAATAGAGAGCTTCTTCTTTCCCTCTTTTCTCTCCTTAAGTTTATAGTTAATACTAGTAACGCTTATATGCAGTAGCCTGTAAGGCTAGTCCTTAACAATAAATAAAGAAAGGCTATAAGTAGATAACAGCATTTAGAACTAGCAGAGAATACTATAAATATTTAGTAATGCCTTTTAGACTTACTAATATACTAGCAACCTTTTAAAGAATAATTAATATAATACTATAAAAACAACTAGAAGTATTTATAGTTATATATCTTAATAACATTTTTATTTATTTAAATACTCTTAAGAAATATAAATAATATATATATAAAATACTATAAACTCTATAAGACAATAAACTCTTAGTTAAAGCATTAAAATACAAGTTTTATTAAAATACTATATACTTTCTAGAGTATATACTTATATATAGCAAGATATAGATAAGCCTAAATAAAATTAAAACTATTAAGAAATAGCTAATACTAATAAACCTAAAAGAAGTAAGAGGATTTATAGTATTTATAAACTTTTACTAGAAATTCCTAAGTAAATATAAAGATATATTATAACTTCTTACAAACTTAATAAAGAAAGAAATTAGATTTTAATAAACTAATAAAGAAGCTAAAGTATTCTAGAAAATAAAAGAGTTAGTTATATTAGAACTTATACTAAAAGCACTTAATTAAAATAAACTTTATAAGCTTGAAATAAACGCCTTAGACTTTATATTAAGTAGATAGCTTAGATAATAAAATAACTAAGGAAGATTATATTTAGTTGTATTCTTCTTAAAGAAACTCTATAGACTTAAACTTAATTATAGAATCTATAATAAAGAACTTATAGCTATTATTAAGTGCTTTAAAGAATAAAGATATTATTTTGTAGAAGTAAAGCATTAAATTAAGGTCTATACTAATTATAAGAATTTTATATTATTCTTAACTATAAAGAATCTAAATAAATAATAAATTAAATAGTATAAAACTCTTATAAATTATAACTTTAAGATTATATACTATAAAGAATCTAAAAACAAAAGAGTAAATATACTTAGCTAAAGAGAGGATTTAAAATTAAAAGAGTAAGTAAGTAATATACTCTTACTATATACTACTAAGAATAGAAACTTTATATTAAGTACTTAAGAAGTTAATATAATATAGTAAGTTTAGCTAGACAAAATATAAATGCAAAAAATTGCATTATATATTAAGAATAATAGCTACCTAGATAATTAGAAAATAAAAATGCATTTATTTAAGAAAGAAGAAACCTTTTTATATAATAAATGCTAGTATATTTCTAGTATACTTTAAGAGCAGCTTATTAAGGAAATATATAAATACTTACTATATAAATATTAAATTATAGAGAAGACTCTTAACTAATTAAGATAATTATATAATTTCCTAGAAAGCAGGAAAATAGTATAAGAAGTTATTAGAAAATACAATATATATAATAAAGCTAAATTAGTATAATATATACTATATAGAGAATTACAACTAATATTACTACTAGAAAGAGTATAGTAAACTATTACTATAGACCTTATTGTTAAACTACTAAAGTTAAAGAAACTTATAATAGAAGTAACTTATAATAGCATTCTAGTTATAGTAGATAAACTTACAAAATATACCTACTATATTTCTTATATAGAATTAAGCAATATAAAGAACTTAGTATATATATTCTTTAAAATAGTTATTATATAATACAGCTTACTAATAAAACTTATATTAAATTAAGATAAGTTATTTACATTAAACTTTTAGAAATACTTTATAGAGACTATAAAAATTAAGTAAAGTTTATTAATAGCATTCTACTTATAATTAAATAGATAGACTAAGATCTTAAACTAGATACTTAAATAATACTTATAGAGCTATATAAACTACTAATAGAATAATTAGGTAGAATAGCTACTACTTGCATAATAAGCTTATAATAGTTCTAAGATTAATAGCATAAAAATATTACTATTTAGAGCAAACTATAAATTTAACTCTACTATTAAAATATATATAGTATAGAATATATATACACTAGTAGCTATAATGCATATAGAATATATAATAATAATATAGAAGTAAATTTAAGAATAGATATTTTTATAGAACTAAATAAAATATTATATAGATAAAAAGAGATTGCTAGCGCTAATTCTAGAGGAGAGATATAAAGTATACTTTATTTGCAAAAACATTAAAATAAAGCAACCTAGCAATAAACTTAACTAGAAGAAAATTAGACTATTTCTTATTAAATAGAAAATATTAAATACCAACTACAAATTATTATTACTAGATAGAATAAGAATTTATTCTATATTTTATATATTATTATTAGAAAAAGCACTAGATAATTCTATAATTACTATAAATATTATAACAAAAAATACACTAGTAGCTATAATGCATATAGAATATATAATAATAATATAGAAGTAATTATAAAGAGAATAGATATTTTTATAGAACTAAATAAAATATTATATAGATAAAAAGAGATTGCTAGCGCTAATTCTAGAGGAGGGACATAAAGCATACCTTATTCGCAAAAACATTAAAACAAAGCAACCTAGCAACAAACTTAACTGGAAGAAAATCGGACTATTCCTTATTAAATGGAAAATCAAACTAATATAGAATTTAACTTATCTAAAGAAGCAGAAAGAATACTAGTATTCTTTTAAAGCTATTTAGCTTTCTTACGCTCTATATATTCTAACTTTTTAATATTATTAATACTATATATAACTATATATATTATTTTCTTAAACTATAATTTCTTTTGTTTCTATAAACACAAGACCTTTTAATTCTTAGCTAGAGCACGCTTCTTAGCCTCTTTAAGCTCTCTCTTAAGCTTATAATATTAATCTATAATACTATAAAGCTGTTAAGAGGTTACCTCTATAATATTATAATTCTCTTGCTTGTCTACTATATACTTTACGCAATAACTTAAATTAGAAATAAAGGCTTTATATTAGGGAAATTCTATATAAGCGCAGCAAGCATAAGCCTTTATAAGGGATAAGAACGAATTGTTAATTATTACAGAAAAAAAATTATTCTAACAAAGAGAAGAAGCAGACAAAGCCTTAGACTGCTGTTTTGAGATATAGTTAGCTAATATAGTAGCACACAATAATAAAAGAAGGAAAACGCACAATACTTAGCCGGCCTATTTTAATAGCCTTAAGGACAAGACTAGCAGAGGAGAGGCATAATATTATAAATATTACTATATAAAACATAGAATAGAACTGCACTAGTAAGAACAAGCACAACCTATAGGCATAAGAAGAAGGCAGAGGCATATAACTAGCTATATAACCTAGAAAGTAATTAAAGAGGTTAATATTTAAATATATTAACTAAGGAGAATTAAACTAACTAAACCTTAAGCTATTTAATTAAGGCTTAAAGAGATTAATAAATAAGCTAGTTAATTTAGTCTATAATAAAGAGATAGATAAGTACTTAAGAAGGAGGTATATTTTATAGTTAAATAGTCTAGATCTCTATTAATTAATCTAAGTAATAGTTTTACTATTAAGAGTTATACTCTTAACAGCTTTATTATAATACTACTTAATAGCTACTCTATAGCATTTAACCTAACTTACTTCCTAAGAAACAGACCTACTATGTCTTAGAACCTAAGCTACTATTATAATACTATAGAATTTAACTACAGCTAGTAAGGCTAGTAATAACTATATATATATAGAAATAAGTAGTCTTTATAAAGTAGCTAGCTTAAGTACTAGTTATATAGCTTTATAGCTAT
>NW_024467596.1:219380-410266 GCF_000804445.1 Metarhizium album ARSEF 1941
AAAAAATAAACTAACTAAACTAATTAAACTAATAAAAATATTTCTAAACTTTATAAAACTAGTTAAAGTAAGAGAGAAAGTATTTTATAGCTATTAGTATAAATTATTTCTAATTTAATTTTAATTTTAACTAACTTACTATATAAAATAAATATATAAATATTATAAGCTATATTAAGCCTTTAGAAACTTACTATATAGTATATCTTAGTAATTATAAAAAGGCTATCTTTATAGTATAGTAGCTATATAGTAAAGAGTATATTATTTAGTAATATACTAAGTAAATTTTATTAGCTAGAATTAGTTCTTAACTAGTTTATAATTATTTAGTAAGTAGTTTATACTATTTCTATATCTTTATTCTTATTCTTAACTTTATTTTTATTTTTATTTTTATTCTTATTCTTCTTATTCTTAGAAAGAGAGAGAGAGAGAGAGGAGCTTAAAGGTAGAGGCAGAGGTAATAGTAATAATAATAATAATAATAATAATAGCAGTAGCAGCAGTAGTAATAGTAATAATAATAATAATAATAATAATTATAGCAGTAGTAGTAGTAATAGCAATAATAATAATAATAATAATAGTAAGAGCAAGAGCAGAGGCAAGAGTAAGAGCAAGAGTAAGAGTAACTAGGTAGGCAGCTTAGTAGCATTTTATTAAAATTAGTTTTAATTTCTTTTTTAATTACTTTATAAGTAGTTTAAGCAGTATATATACTATTCTTAGTTAGTAATATATAATAACTATAGCTACTACTTTAGTATTAATAGTAGCAGCTTTATTATATATAGTTTAAACTATAGTATTAGTAGTAGTAATAGTAGTAGTAGTTAGTAGTATAAAAGTAGAAATAGAAATTACCTTAGAAGGCATTACGCCTTACTATATAGGCTTATATAGTATTTATAATAGCGCTTAGCTATTAATATAGTTTAAATACTATTCTATATAAAATAAATATTAATTATTATATAACTAGTTTTAAACTATTTTCTATAGCAACTTATAAGCTAAGTTATTATTTAATTACTTCTTATTATCTTTAAAGTAGTACTTCTCTAAGTTAATTTTATAAAATTAAATATAATAGTTTTAAAGTAATAACTTAATTATATATTACTATATTTATAAGAAATAAATAAGAATTAATTTATATATATATCTAGTTAGTATTATACTTAATTATATAGTATACTATTTACTTTAAAATAGTAGAATAGTTCCCTAGGGAATAAAATTAGCTAGCTATCCTAGAATTATTTCTAAGTTAGTTCTAATTATTACTTTTATTATTTCTACTAAAGAAGACTTATAGCATTAAATTTTAACTTAAAGATAAGCTTATTAGCAAGTTGCTTCTTTAAGTTTAAGTATTACTAGTATTATAATAATAACTTATATCTATAAGATATTTTTTTTTAAGTAGTGCTGCAGCAAATCAGCAGAATGCAAATTAGGAAAATTGTAGTAGCAGCATTTGCAGATGCAAGCTAATGTGCGACCGTAGAGGGGGCCCCAACGAAACAAATTGGATCCAAATCACAAGGGCATGCCAATTGCTCGGTGCGCCCAGCTCGCACCGCGACGGGCAACCGCGGTTGGTCGGATCGCAGCGTCGTCATGGTACGGCCAGAGTGCAACGACCGGCGTTTCACGGAGCGCTGCCATTATCGGAGCCAACGTGACTTTGGGATGAAACGAGTCAGCAACTTTGCAAGTCGCGTCGAAACTATAATACCCCATTCCTTGCAATCAAATCTTATCTCGCCTGGCCGTCTTCATGGCTTGCCGCTTCCCCCGGCAGGCTGTGCGTTTTCCGGAGCAAGGCGCACCGACGTATGTGTGCAAGACGTATTTATTACATTGCCATTCGGAATTCAATGGCGCTACCTTCGACACAGGACTGCTCGACTGTCCTCAACGGTCCATCCTAGGCTGAACAAATCATCTCCAGCGTCCATCGCAAGGGACCGGTCTTGCAAGCCGCATGGCCGGTAGACAATGAAAACACGGCAGCCAGCACGAATACAATTCCCCGGCTCTCTCGGGGTGACATTGTCGGTGGACAAGGTCGGACCGCCCACCGCTCCGATTCGCTTTGCGTGTTTCAGGCTCACCAAAAGACAAATGCGTTGCATCGGGGAAAGACGAGGGCATCGTTGTCGCGAATAGCAGCATTGCCTTGGAGGTCTGTTCAATTACATGCGCCCCTTCTCCCGGCACGTCGTTTCTTTCAGCAGCGGCGCAGACGGAAGAGGCGCAACCGAGTTCCAGGCACCAATGGCCACTCAACCCGTGCTGGCCTTTTCTCCGTCTCCAAACTCCATCCGCGCGGCCGCTCGGTAGGTAGACGTCTGGAATGTCGCCGCTGGCTCGACGGTGCCATCCTCGCCGGCGGGCAACGCTTGCAGAGGCCGTATGCGGACCTTGCCATCCCAGGCTCCCAGCTCGCCTTCTTGGTCCGGCAACAGCTTTGATCGAGACAAGCCGGCCAGGTTGCTTGCGCTGCCTTGGCCTGCAACACGTGACCTGCTGCTGCTGCACCTGCAGGCGTTCCTCGACACACAACACCACGACGTGACGGGAGAATCCGACCGAAAGGTCCGAGGATACATGCGCACGAGCACCAGGCGCAACGCAGGCATACACGCGCATATAAAGGCGACCGACACCTCAATCGTCGACCAAAAGACGACGCTCCACTGATCCCAGGTCGGATTGTACGAGTTTCCAAAGTAAACGAGCGACTTGAGCCGGAGCATGGACACGATGGTTACGCTGGCCGCGCAATCAAATCAGCCTTGCGCGCACGTTCGAGACGGGACGTCAGCCGAGGAGGCAAGGACTTACATGGCTCCTGTCAGAAACATGATGGCCGCGCCGACCTTCTTCTTCCAATGCAGTCTGAGTTTCCTCAGCTGCGTGAGCGGCAGCGCAAACAGCCAAATGTCGGCGACGACGCCCACAACGCCATTGACCCATCCCGACGCGTTCATGTCGACGCAGCGTCCCATCCTCGGCGGATCGTCGCGAAACCTCTCCCAGTTGTACTCCACCGGTGTGCATTGGAGCACCGTTTTCAGGACAAAGGCCAGCCCGGAGGCGACGTGGAACGCCACCGTCACCCAGAGCAGGCGGCGGATCACGTTCCCCGGGAATATGCTCAGGTAGAACAGGGACAGCGACACCTTGACGAGCGTGATGAGCGTCAGGTACAGAATCTCCATGACGTAGAAGTAGCGCCCGAACTCGAGCAGCGTGGCCATGTCCAGCGTCCAAATATCCCTGCCCAGGCCGTTGGGGGCCAGAAAGAAGACTTGGATCACGACGCTGGGTATTCCGAGCACGAGGGCAGCGAGGATCGTCCAGTCGTCTAGGCCGAGCCTCCTGCTGGCACTCAGGTACTGCTTGAAGAAGAGGCGCATCATGACGAGCCCAAAGGCCAGGCTGCCCAGCAGGAAGTTGACGACGGTGAAGACGAGGCCGTTGTCTCGGACGGGTTCGTTGCACAACGTCGACGTCAAGTTCTTGGACACTGCGTCGTCGTGTGCAGGGGGCGTCGTCAGTTGCAGTCTGCGACTCAAGTTTCGGGGCCGCGGATGCAACGAGCACTTACAGAGCGCGTTTGACAATCCGCACGCTTGAAACATGCAGGCGCCCATGGCGGAGCGGTATCCCTCGTTCTGGCAGATGCAAGCCACGTTGGTGAGATCGCATCTTGCGGCAACACACGACCACTGTCGAGTGAATGGATGGATGCATGTTAGCCTTCGCCCAGGCGGACCAGACATTGTCGAACGAGCCTGGCTCGTCGCGTCCCGTCCGGCAGCAGCAGCAGCAGAAGAACATCGTGGGAATGCAACTCACAGCGCAAGCTGGCAGCTGCGTGATGTTGACAGCATGTGCCGCGAGGTGCACAATCGGACCAGACTCCATGTGCATCGAAGCCAACATGGTCGGAACGAGGGCACGGAGAGCGAGTTCGTCGTGTAGTCGGATTGACTGCAGTATTACACCGGCATGTGTCCTCGATCAAAGGCGCCTAACGGCTCTTCATGGCCAACGAATCCTGCACGCCGTTCCTGGTCGCGACCGCTGGCTGTGATGTGCTGGTGATGTCGAGGATATGAGGGAGAAGGTACGCAGTCCGGGGGGCGGCCGGACATGAAAAATTTTTTCAGACTTTGAGATATGGATCCAGAACATGCATGAACGATGCAGGTCCGAGTCTTGTTTTATCCCAACGAGTGGCGGGTTGCCATGAACCTTGGCTCATCTACTCAGCGTCGTAGTAGTATGTAGTATCAGCACGGAATATGCCCTCCCTCCCATGGTCAATGCCACCGGCTCAAATGTAGTCTTTTCCGGCATCACGGCTGCGCCTCGTCCATGACACGGCCTCTGACAAGACTGCTTCACTTGGTTTGGCATTGCGCACCGGTGACGGCTGCCGTGCCGCGCCCTCGAAACGGCCCCGATGTCGAGAGTCATGGGCGAGGCAAGTTATGAGCATCATAGCGAGAGCAGCTGGGGTCAATGCGGCTAGCCATGACATGCCCTGTTTTTCTTCTTCGCGTTGCAAGCCGATAACCAGAGGGCTTTTCGGATCGTACGCATCGTCATCTTAGTGTCAGACATGGCACAGCAAAACACCAACTCCACAACAAACGGCTTCAGCTGGCCCAGTAGCACAGCGGCTTGCTTTGCCAGACGTTGATCATCCGTGGCACATCTCATGCCCTCCTCAAGTTGACGACCGAGCTCCCTCCATCCACAGAAATTTGTCCGGGGTATGCACAAGTTTCTCCAAGCCTCCAAGCCTTCCCGCCACTCGTCAGTGCAGCGTGCGTTTTCTATTTCTCTGCATCAGGTCACGCGGCTGGGGTCGTTTGTGTTTGAACTTCTCTGTACGGAAATGCTCCGTCGCCCTGGTGGACTCTGGCTACTATCACGTCCCACGCCCGGCTACATCAATAGCCCTCAATGTGCCGCTACCCCTGGTCCATTTGCGCCATGGCCAGCCCCAATGCCTGTCTGAGCGTGAACAGCGCAAACGATTTGACAGGAAGCATAAAATTGGTCGCATGTCGGCGGCCCCAGCGGCGGCCGCAGGACGATCCCGGCCGCGGGAAACCATCGTGTTGAGAGGCAACCATGGTTCTCTCCGTTAAATAACAGAGACCGCCAATGACGAGCAAGGGCCGTGTGACACGACCTGGATCCCTGGGCTTGAAAGGTGCTTGGCAGTGTGATGATGACAATACACATCCATCCATCCATCCACTGATGGCCACAGCGTACATTTGCTATGCTCCCGCCTTGCCGGCAGCCATGACCGCTTCACGTCCAATGCCGGAACTGCCGTCGGCGAAGCATGGCCACCCGCTCTGCAAGGGCAGGCGGAGAATGGAGGTATTTGGCGCTGGCTTGGAGACTGCTCGTGCTCCGGTTGTTTTGCGAATACAACAAGGCAAGACGAATGTAGTCCGAGCCGCGACGTATCCTGCTCCAGGTTTTCGGCCCATAAATAACCGATAACGAAACGTGAGTCTCCGTCGCGAGCCGCCCCGACGGCCCAGTTTCGTCCTATTTGTTGCAGGCTTGGCCTGGACGACTCGGAGAATTTCTTGCCACTTTTTGTCTGGGGTTGGTTGACCTGACTTCTCCAAGAACCCCAGATCCATTGTGGCTCTTTCTCGCCGCGGCATCGCCACAAAAGTCGTCGTCCAAAAAAGTGGCAGAGTGGGCAATTGTGCAGAGTCAAGGGTAGACTATGGCCTAGCGTTTTTGACAGAGGCATGATACTGAATTCTCATGTGCTCAATTCGCATCGAGCCTCCGCGGGCACTGCCGTCAATCCCGGGCCGCGGGTTGTTGCTTCGACCTGCACATCCGAGAACCCGACAGACGAATCTTGTACTTGCGCCGGACTCGGCGCCGCAAAAGGTGACGAGCCATTCTACACTCCCGTGAAATCCACCCAGGAATCCTGAAACGTGAAGTCGCTAAAGTCAGTGAAGAAAAAATCGTTGGGCATACCCGTGGCGCCCATGTCAAAGAGCGGCTCTGGCGGCGGCTCTTGCGAGGCCCTCCCCGGAGATGCTGGTGCGGCCATGGCGGCGTCTCTTGCGTGCTTGTGAGGCCAGTCGGCGCCTTTGTCAACCAGGCTCTCCTGACCGTATTGGGCGGCAAACTCGAAGAGTCGTTTTTGAAGACCATTCGCGACGCGGCGGAGCGGGTGTGCACACGTGAGGCGCATCTCGGCCAATGCCGAGACGACGGCGCTCAGCATGCGGTAGTCGTCCTCGACACTGATTTTCAGCTGGTCCCGGTGTTTGATGCATAGCTCGAGGAGCAGGTGGCCGGCGAACGATATCATGATGTGGATGTAGCCAGGCACCCTCCAGAGATTGCCGAGGAGGCCGTCGGCATCCAGGATCATGCGGAAGATAGCGACGGCAGCGTCGTAAGCCATCCGGGCGGCGGTGAGAAGCGCCGCGGGGATCGATCCTCCTCGCAGGCCTCGGAACACATGGTGTCCCAGATATAACTTGCCAAAGAGGTAGTGGAGTCGAAATGCCAACGGCGGGAATTTGCCCATTTCTGGGCCCGGATCTAGCAGAGACACGCCAAGGTCAGACTCTCGTCATCCACGCCGTGGGCCGCGGCCACGTACGACTTACGGAACTTGGGGCGAAATTCATCAATCCACCCATCCAGCTCAAGACAGAACCGGGGAAACTCAGCTGCGCGCGATGCCAGAACCGGAGCAGGGTACTCGGACCCGAAGGTGCGCTTCATCCTCGCCATGATCAGTAGCAATGAGGATTGGGCAACGAGGCGGAGGTCGTGGTTGGTGCACGCCTCGCTCTGCAGGTACTCGTGTCTCCTGTCGAGCACGTCCAGATGAAGAGAAAGGAGGCACTCGCGGTTGTTGAGGATGGCCTGGTGCTGGTCGCTCATGAAGATGCCGTACCAGAGCCTGACGCGGTCGCGGGCCTGAGCCTGGTCGACGTTGCCATTCGGGGGGCTCGTGGGGGTTTCCCATGGCCCATTGATAGATTTGAAGATGTGCCGATGGAGCCTGACGTCACCGGCACGCCTCACGGCGTCGCAGAGGAGAATCCTCGACGCGCCGGGGAGCCAAAACGACCCAATGAGCAAGGCGCGGATGTGCTCGACGTCCTGGCGCTCGAAGAGAGTTGTGGCCACAACATGCCGGTATTCACGGTAGCACGCCTCGAACAGATGGCCGTAGTCCACCAGGTAAAGAGATGAGACTGTGCAGATGGCGGCGATCAAGGCCGGAGACGCGTCTCTGACGCCGTGAGCGGTGCTGTGCGTGTGGGCGAATCCGTACAGGATCGGATCCATCTCGACAAAGTAGTGCCTGACCAACACGTCCGCATCCTCAACTGTCACCAGCCCTTTGCTGATAAGATCAGGCTTCTTGTGCGGACGCGAGGACAAGGCAGTGGCAGGACCGTGGGCACGGGCACCAGCTTCAGACTCGGGTTTGCTAAGATAGGCATCGATGGGAGCAGTGACAGCAGATGGAGAGGTGTGTTGCGACGGCTCACATAGCAGTCCCTCTTCACCGTCATCTAGATGCTCGTCTTGTATGCCGGATCCGGTGCCAACACTGCCCAGGGCGGCCGACTCCAAAGGCTTTGGCAACTCTATGCCCAGTTGCTGGCACACCGTCTCAAGCGTGGCATGGACTTTGCCCAAGTCTCGGCCCAGAACGGCAAGTTGTCTGGGAGCGTCAGGACTCAGCGTCGCGAAGCGAAAGGATGAGGGGCAGAAGGCGAAGAGGCGCGGGATACCTGTGGTCAAGAATAGAGTTGCGCAGGCCGGTGTTGATGACACATTCTATGTTGCGCCTTTTGCATCTCTCGCACGGCGGACGCTCCGTCAGAAGCTCACATTTGATCTAAAGCGGCCGTGAAGACAGTCTTGTGTCAGTCCCCATGGTTACGATCCGTGACACCGGGTGACAAGTTGGTGCGGCCAAACTTTTTGCCTGCGACAAGCAGCACAAGATGTGATGCGCCGTTTCGCCGAGGAGGCATGAGACTGCGGATGGGCGCCGCTCGACATGAGGCGCGGATTCTTGTGTGGGCTGTCGGATGCGTCGCCGGAAGCCTCGTGCGCATCGTGTTCCGCCACGTCGGTTGTGGAAATGGAAGCAATGTGCCTTTTGGGCATCGCGCTCATCACCAGGCTTGCTTGTGACCGAGCTGGAGATGCCAACAGGCGTCAACAGGCGTCAACAGGCATCAACAGGCATCAATGATGGCGAGGTCGACTCGCACGCCGACGGACCAAGGGCAGAATCAACAAAAATGTGGGGCATTGGACTGTATGTAAGCAACCAATCACGGAGCACATGCTGGGTTGCTTCTTTCTTCTTTTGAATACTAAACAACTTTGCTCAACAAGCTCCTTCCTCGCGTAGTCGGCACTTGCAGTCGTGACTCGTGACTCGTGACTCGTAACCCAAAAGGTCAAGTCGTGGCGTGGCACGAGTCGGCCGGTAGCAACTACTTGCCAACAGAACATCTCTTGGCTGGCTAGAACCGAGTTCCCTTCGCACGCAGCACGCAGCACACAGCACGCACGGCTTTACGTCAAACTGGCCTTCTCGACCCCTTCATGTACCTGCTCTCCGCCCGGCACACCCAGAAGAGCGTGGACTTGTGCGTGTGCATGATGGCCTCGGCTTCCACCGGCCAGTGCGGCTGCAGTTCAGCAGCGCTGCGCTCGATGAGTGTCTCATTCTCGAAAAACATTCGGCCAATCTTCTCCGCGGCCTGCATGTCATCAAGACCTTGGCCTGCCTTGACCACGGCGATCAAGTTGGCGACCTTGGTCTCGTCGGGCCTCTCCAGGCCGGCATGGAGAATGACATCCAACAACAGCGCAACGTTGAACGAGCTCAGCATCACGGTAGCCAGGACACGCCGATTGCGGAAGGAACTGACATGCAGTTTCTTCCCCTTGAATCCCGTGTACACGTTGATAAAGTGAATGGCTGGCATATACACATTATGCGGCCGGAGGCCGACGTACTGATCCATGGTCGGGATTCTGTCCCGGCATTCGTACGCTCGCAGGCTCGTCGTGGCGTCAAGGTACTTGGAAAAGAATGACTTGATTATTTCGTAGGCGTCCTCGTCCCACTTGTCGCGCCGAAAGAGCTTCGCAACTCGTCTAAAGTGCTCGGGGTCGACGCCTGCTTCGGGGCCGACTTGTTGACTCTCCCCAAACACATTGCCAAGACCCGCGCAAGCTGCCTCGGCCGTGGCCGGGTCCAACGTACTATCAATGCAGTCGTCGATATACGTATGGGGTATCAAGTACTTGGCGACGTCCATGACCTGCTCTGTGCGCCCATAGCAGTAGGCGTACGAAGCGAACATGCCCACAAACACATACTGGGCGAGTTTCGTGTGTGGTGGGCTCATTTTGGGCTCGAGTTGCTTGTACTCAGAGACCACAGCTTTCTCGATTTGCTCGTGATCAGGATGCTGCTGCCAGCAAGACTCATTGTGGTCCAGGATGTACTCGAAAAGCCGGCGTTTTGGTGTTTGATAATGCGAAATCGGATCCATCAGGAAAAAAGAATTCCTTACCTGTATCTTAATGCTCGAGGTGAAGAAGGCAATAAACGAAACAAGGACAGCTCAGGGACATTATAAACTCAACGCCCATGTACTTTTAGTCTTGCTTGGAATTGAGTTTTCGCCGGCAAGCTAGCGTCCAATGCAAGACTGCAAACTCAGCCCACACTGGGTGCACATGTCGCGAGGCAGACGCCAGGGCTTGGGGCAGATGCTGATATCTCAAGGGAAGTGAGTGGTCTTCGCGCCAAGATCTACTTAACTGGTTCCGTCTGGGGAACACAAGCATGCCAGAGCATGGGACGCTGTTGAGAAACCATGGCGCCGTGAAAAGGCAGTTTGAAGACACGGCAGAGACGGCTGGGGAAACGCACTTTGACGGTGTACCCTCTCAACCGCACGTGGATGACGCAGAGGAGCAAGTCACTGCTCTTGTCTCCTATCTCCTTTCTCTCTTTCGCAACCAAATGTTTCCCTCTGTGCCAAGAAATCCTTTTCACAATAAAAATGCCTCACGATCAGGTCCGTGCGTCAATCCAACCTGTTCCGGTGATGGCACGCTCGGTTTTTGATGCTATTCGTGCGGCAAGCACCAGACATAGACACGGGTATGCTGCCTCAGCAACCTTTCTTGCTTGCTTGCAAGAACAGCTGAATAACACGTGTTTTGAGCATTACTCCCCCCGAGGCGTCCATCATCGTGCAGAGAGGTGAGGACTGGACGGCCAATCTCGGCATGTAGGGTGAGTGGCGCCGCTTGCGAAGGGGTTGCGACAGATAACCGCCACGTTCACACAGGTCGCGCATTATCCTGCAACAGTAGTCTTTCGCCAGTTGAAAACTCTCTCCGGCTTGATGGACACAGGCTGCCGTGTAGGTGACAAACTTGCGTGAGAAACGCCATGCAAGTTGGAGCATTCTTCGTACGGGCAGGTTGCTGCGGCGTTCCCAGGGACCATGGGCAACTTGGACCGCGGCTCAAGTGTGTAACGGACACGATTTGAAGCGTAGCTTCTACCGCAGCTACTGCTGTTTCCGGTCGGCATGTACAGGCCAAGGCAAAGGGAACGGCGGCGGCGGCGGGTCTCGAGAGTCTGTGATGACGGCGGCTTCGATAGTTGCAGACGCGGTTGTCCTTGGGGGTCTGTCACAGCCTTGTACGCTTTGTCGACATCTTCAATCTCGTGGTACCCGAGTAGTTTTCGGCCGGCCTTTGCAAATGAGCCAGAATCCTATCAGCATTGGTCCGGCGACTGCAAAATGACGAGAGCGTTCAGGCACTGGGGTACCATACAACTCCGACAAGATTCATTCATACTCTCTTGTCACATGTATTGTGCTGGAAATGATACATCACAAAATCCCATTCCCATGAGCGCAATGGATGTAGTATGTGTGTCCGTTGAACGGGGGACAGGTGAGGGATGGTCATGTGAGCCTGCGAGGCGTCGGGCATCAGAGACGATGACGAAGGGGGGAGAAAACCACATGACATATCCGTACAACCTTAGTCATCAATTTACTGCATAGCCAAGGTTTCATCCGGTCTACCGGGATCAATGCCGTTCTCAGTGGTCCGGCATTTACCGGTCCTGATGCCCCGGGCTTGCGGTTCACCTATGCCGGATGGATCTGCCTTTGCCCTATTGAAAAGGGTCGATTCACCATGTACAGCACTACGATTCTACCTCAATGCCAGATACAGGCTCTCAGAGAGCGCTCCAGCCTGGGGTCTGGATTCCTCAATAGCATTTGCCCAGTCTCGAATGTTGACTAGTTGAGCTGTTGGATGTAGAACCGCAAGTAAGTAATAGTTTCGAGGAATGATTTCCGCTGGAGGGCTTTCGCGCGCATTGCTCTACATGCCATTTAAACGAAATAACGTATCATTTGGGGCAAGAATTGGCTCGGGCACAGTCGGCTTCAAGATGTTCCAACCTGTGTCTCTGAATCACTTGATTCTTGAAGCTGGGGGCTGTTGGCAACTGATATCAGCAGGAGACTAGTATGATTAATCATGAAAGTGTGGGGAATGGCGCCATGTTTTAGAGACATATGGGAGATGGTTGCATGCAATATCATACGAGACATGTTCTATATTTCATTTACTGATTTGGGGCATATAAACATTGAGTTTTGGGTTGCTATAAACTCTGGCCCACAACACTTTCCGCCAATAGCTGCGACGGAGAATGAATTCCCGATAGATTCATTCGGGAAAAATAGGAACTGCCTAGCAGCGACGCAATGTACATCTGCGCGAACACAAGCATGCGGCCATTGGGCGTCTTGTGACATCTGGCTTCCCACAAACGATCCGTTGCCCCCAGGATGGTGATTGAAGAGCAGAAGCCTCATCACATCGAAAGCGTCGTGCCAAGAAACGAAAAAACTATAAAGCCATCGGTAGCCCTGAGCCGGAGCTGCCCTACCGTTGGCCTTGACAACAGACATTGCCTTTAAGATCCATGCATTCTTCGCGTCCCTAGTCGGGCATAGTTCTAGGGAACAACCACCGCCTCTAGGACGTTGCCGAGATACAAGAAGCCAGAAAGCATCGGGATCAAGAAGCTCACAGGTCCATTCAAGGAACATTGACGCCTTTCATGCGGGCATAGCCCTCTGCGCCGCCGACCAACGCGGCACTTCCACTGCTTGAGAATGCAATCCTAGACGGGCTCTTCAAGCGGGTAAGCGGCCTGAACAAACCACCCCGTCCTTTTACTGGAGAAAGACATTGCAAGAAACTTGATGTAAGAGGCTTGATATGAGAAGCTTGATATCCTTCCGGCAACCAACCACATGCGTATTGCGAAGATGAGTGAGTGGAAGACCACCCCGGGAGCTTTATATGGTCTCTTCCGTGGCCAGGTTATACTTTTCGAATCAACAACCAACCCCACGTCTTGTCGACTGCACGTCCTTGGTGCCTTGCACGAATCTCGACACCTTAGACCCTGCACTTGGACAAGATGCTGATTTACGGCAACTCCCTGGAGCATTCGAGAGGGCCCACGCAGGCGGGCGTCTCGGTCAAGAAGTTGGCCCCTATAGCCCTACTCCATGTGGCCGCCAGTCGGTATACCCAGACGACTGGCTAACGTATCCGAACCTGGGTAACCTCAGGGGTGAGGGCAGCCCGAAAGCGCACACAAGGCTGTCTCTGCTAACGTAGGAGGGGGGAGTGCTTCCCTGGCGCTCGGTAAACGCCACGGCCCCCCAGACTAACGTGACTACATGCATCAGTGTAGTTGGAACGACTGGCAGGATACTGAAGAGAAGCTCTGGCTGAAACAGTCTAGACGGCACCTATATTCACGGAACTCGGACGCCACCGACGAGCCGTAATGCATGGATTCTTACAGCCTTAAGACGGGAACTCTAGTCGTGTACGCTGCACGACGGCTCACTGCCTCAAAGTGTGAGCGCACTAAGCGGGGTGGCAACCTCAGCCTTCTTTTTATGATTCTCTTCTTCTTTCTGCCGGCCCTCGGTAGCTCCTTGCCGAAACAAATCGAACTGCCCGAGGACTTGGCTTGCTTTGCCAGGGTTGCTTCCTATTTTCTCGACTACGATTTCCAGATCACCCGGATACTGGGCATAACAACCATCGAGGGCTTGACTAAGCTGGACGAGGTCTTCCCCTCCTTCGAGAGCCGCTTGTCAAACATGCCCTCGGGAAGTGTCATAATCCAAGAGGTCGACGGATTTCCGTACTTCAATCACATTGAGATCGATGATGGATTTGACCCTTACAGGGTCAACACGGTCCATTCCAAGTCCGTCACTCTACCCTTCAACTTTCAAGCACAGTCTGCCATTTACAGTATTCCCGCGAAGACTTTCTTCAACGACGAGGGTTTTCGCCAGGTTCCCTTTTTCAATTCGCGCTTTACATCCTCGCAGCCGGCTACTCATGTTGAGGACGCGCCCATTGTCGAATCGCCGCCGTGACAAGTTGACGGGATTTGGACAAGGAGCCAGGCGCTGGCGACTGACACCGAAGGAGGAAACACGTGAACAGATGCCCGGGCGCAAGGGCATGGGGGGCCGGGCGATGGGGAATTTGAGCATGTATGCAGGACTGTATAGTCCTGAGTCTTGGGAGGATCCTATTGTAAACGGCGGAACGGCAGACACGGTACATCGCAAGGCCTTCTCATCCTTCCCTTGTCAAAGAGTCAAATCAAACCCCGTTTGCCATGGCAGTTTCTCGAGTGATGATGCACCGTACAGAGGGAAAAGTGATGGCATGCTGTTGATCATGTACAAAAGGAGACTTGATGTCTCATTTGTTACAAAACACGCGGCTTAAAAGATTTGAATATGCTTCTGGTTCGGCGGCCTTGGCTATGATGCTCGGTACTCAGACTTGGCAGGTGTCGGCTACAACTTTTGTCGGTGCATTGCAGTGGCGAATTGTCTCCCTCAATCTGCTCAAGAATCTCCAGACGGCAAAATGCCTGCATGGTCCGCGTGCTCATGTCTGTTCATCAGCTAGCTCTACCGATGGCCCGGGGCAACCCGCAGCCTTCTATTCTCTTTCACTCCCTTCTTCACGTTGAGCCGCTTGACTTGCCCGCTAGCCTGGGGAAGCATGATGTCCCCGGAGTTGAGGAAACCAACGGAAGCCGGCTCGTCAAAATCACACTGGCCGCCATCCGGAGCGCGCTGTCCGCCGTGTGGACTGCGTCGATCTGTTGGGAATCCAACCCTGCGTCAACACCCACCTGCGCACACGCCTTGACCGTCCAAGAAATAGTACGTGAGCTCTCTTGTGGTCGACTGGGAGTCGATTTCAGTCATTGTTCATGGCAGCCAGCGCTTTTGCTATGCTTTCCAACTAGCGTTGCCCTCACGTTCCTCCAGATTCTAAATTTACCGCGACTTGAAGGCTTGCTTGGCTCTCTCGAGGTATTTCAAGTGACGCCGAAATTTCAGGTGACTCGATGACTAGTCACTCCTGGAGGACAAAATAGAAACCAACAATCAACGGCATGTAGCACTTGTCTTGTGAACAACCTCCTTGGTCTTACCAACCGTACCATGTTGGTCCGAGAAACCAAAAGGCCATCGCTCGCCAATGCCCAGGAGCAGCAGCAGTCCAAGGTCTGGGCTTCTCCGCGGCCGCATCTGGAGACGCCAACACACACCGACAGACAGGATGCACTGAACCTCCACGGGAGCTTGCCTGCGTGCCTATCCCAGGGGGCCGGGACCATGGCGACGGAAGGGGAAGCCAGACTGGCCAGAGTCCGCCTCTAGATCCCAGCCGGAGTGCCCCATGGCACTGTTTACTACGTCACGAACGGGATATGGATTGGTGAAAGGAGTACGGCGCACATTGAGCTTGTCCCGTCGGGTCACATTTTCGAGTCCCCCAAGTCAAACCCATAGTGCCGTACTGCCGAGAAATCGAGCAAGAAAATCGCCATCGTGTAACGTTAGAGGCCCAAGTCTACATGCGGGTGCGTAGACGCGTCGAGTACCTACTTGCGCTGTCGTCTTCGTCTCCTGAGCAGCGACCAGTAGAAGAAAGAAATTAGTTTGTATTACAGCTCGGAGGAGAGTCATCCGTTCCTGACTACCTCACTCCTAACACGTTAGATTTCACGCTCTCTCCTAGGAGGTATTCGTGCATTTGTGGTGTAAATTTGATGATTTGGCTTCGTCTTGTCAGCTTGAGCAACGACGTACTTGGGCTCTCTTCTGTCGCCGTCTTGATGCAACATGTCGTATTTGAAATCGTGACGTGGTGATGACGAGATGTTCTCTGGATGGATATTCGCTCGTTTCTGGCCCGTGTATTTGACTGCCCATATCCAGGTGGCTTAAGCCGTATCAAATGCGACCCGCGTGACCTTGGAATGCTGTACCCTGGCTGTGTATCACGGCGCCGAACAGACTCAAAAGAGCGTCGTCTGGCATCCGCTCTGCTCCCCCCGTGCCTGCAGCCGAATGTGGGAATGTAGAGAGGGGACCAGAGCCTTTTCTCCCCGGCCACGTTAACCTCAGCAGGGTGTGCTTGCTGGCCAAGGTGTGTGTTGCGTGTTGGCTGGCCAGGTGACGATGTAGTTACGAGGCCAACTCCAAACCGGGGACTGGCAGGCTGTGGAAACCGACGAGACATGGCGGGGACGTGAGAAGACGCAGTGCAGAGTGAAAATGTAACCTCGGGCGTGCTCGCCTGGCGCAGGTAAGAGAGGCATGTGTCGTACAGGAAGCTGAAGACGGCCAAGGCCCAAGGGTCAGCAGCGTTCACAACTCGCCATGTTCACCAGGCTCTCCACCAGGAGCGAATATGCACGGGCAGACGACGAGAAATGCTCTGGGCTGTTGGCTCGACACCGTGCACCGAGTACGTAGTTATGTGAAGTGACGGGATGCTGTTGGTCACGGAGTCTGGTGACTGGTTGTGCGTGCAACCTCACCTCGCCTCGGCTCACTTCCGCTCCACCATCCATGGGATTCCGTGATCCTTCATCGCATCCTTCTCGTCTCGACCACGAACCATTCTTCCCCCAGCGCCGCGCCACCCGAGGGGCACCGCCATTGCTGGCAGACTGCAAGCCTTCCGCCGCGTCTTCCAATCTACCCTCTCACCGTGAGTGAGTCCTCGTCCCCCCAACGAAAACATAGCCAACAGCAGCCATCACGGCTCCAGGGCCGTTCGCCGCCGTTCGCCGCCTGCAGCTTCATCGCCAGCCCTCTCGCCGTGAATAGTCCAAGCTAACAGAGCGAAAGTGAAGCCCATCAGCTAGCAATGCATACGCTCGACCAATGTCGAGGCACCATCGTCACGTGCCGTCATTGCCCGCCGTCTACTCTCCAGGGCGTCGAGTCCCTGGAGTCGATCGAGGAGACGGTATTGGGCGCCATTTTCAACGTCGTCCCGGCCCAGCCACATCTGCAGGTTGGCAACAGGCCGAGCCCAGAAGCCCCGGTGCCTGTCGTGGCTCGTCATCAACGTGGGCGTCCTCGACGGTCAAATCACGCAAAGACAAGGTGTAGGGCCAGGACTCGATCAAGGCTGGTCGATCCGCCGAGCCGAGCTCTTGCTAAGCGCCGAGGTCCCTTCTTCCGCCATGTCAGTTTCAATAATGGCGACTGATCTGGAAAGGTGGCTGAACACGATGGGGTCCTAGACACGACCAGGGCAGGATTTCTGTGACTGGGTCTCGTCTAGACTTGTAGACCAAATCGACTACGGCGTAGTCTTGCATAGCCAGGTAATAAATCATCTTTCTGTATAGGTACTGTATGGCCTTTTTTTTTTTTTCTAGGAGATTACAAGCTGGGGGTAAAACCGTTTCCCCTTGTTCATTGACTAGACGTCTTTACATTATCAAGCAGTTGATCACGCACTGATATGGCCCAGGAGACAGGAAAGAAAATCAAGGCTTTTACCCGGGACCACGAGTATGCAGGGGGGCAAATGCTGGCCAGGCCCGGTCGTCGAGGCCGGGAAGGGGATCGCAATACAGACGACAGTAGTTGATTTCTGAGACGCTACGCCTAATGACTTTCAGGACAAAAAGGAACCACGAATTTCATGAATTTGCGTTTGCTCGGACAAACTCCCCCTGCGGCATGTCGGCCGTCGACGACGTCTCGGACACCGCCGGCGCAGCGGACGGCCGCAAGCGCTGCTGCTCCGTATCGACCACACTGGCGAGCACGCGGCGTCTACCTGCCCGTCAGCTTTTTCGCATTGGCGCCCATGAAGTTGTGAATGAGGACCTGCAGCCACAGCGGGAGGCCGCGGACGACGGACGCGGCGCCCGACGCCTTGGGGACGACGACCTGGCCGGCCTTGCGGGCAAAGATCTGGGCGACGGTGTCCTCGGCGACCTGCTCGGGGGTGAGGAAGCTGACGCCCGAGCTGGCCAGGTGGCCCTTGAAGCCGTCGAGCAGGGGCGTGGCGACAAAGTTGGGGTGGACAATGGTGGTCATGACGTTTGGCGCGTGGTAGACGTGCTTGATCTCGGCCTGCAGGGCCTCGTGGAAGGCGAGGGCCGAGGCCTTTGTCGAGCCGTAGTCGGCGTGGCCGGGGAGCCCGACAAAGGAGGCGACGCTGGCCATGGTGACGATGTGGCCCTTGTTGGCCTTGAGCATGCTGGGCAGGAACTGCTGCACGGTGAGCCAGTGGCTCATGGTGTTGATGGCGAAGATGCGTTGGAGCGCCTTCTCGTCGATGTCGAGCACGGTCTTGGGCACGGCGATGCCCGCGTTGTTGACCAGGATGGTCGGCTGGCCGAGGTCGCGGCGCACGCCGGTGGCCGCGTCGGCGATGGACGACGCCGACGTCACGTCGCACCGGTAGTAGCGGACGAGCGGGCCGGCCTGGAGCTGCGGCGGCAGGGGCTGCACGTCAAAGACGGCCACCTTGACGCCGGCGGCGACGAGCTTGTGCACGATGGCGAGCCCGATGCCGCTGCTGCCGCCGGTCACGACGGCGACCTCGCGCGGCCAGTCCCAGCCGGGGGCGCCGCCTAGTCGCCACGAGTTGGCGGCCATGGAGCTGAGCTTGGCGTTGACATGGCGCGCCGTGCCGACGGCGAGCAGCGCTCGGAGGATCGACTTGGCGAGCGCGAGGCCGTGGTCGGGCGGGAGCGACGCCCGCTCGAGGAGACGCTGGAGCGTGGCCTCGGGCGCGCGGCTGAGGAGGAGCAGCAGGGCGCCGGGGACGAGGGGGTTCGCAAGGGCATCGGCGGCGGCGCTGATGGACTTGCCGACGATGGAGTCCTGCAGCAGGTAGAGCAGCGACATTGTCGTCGTCGGCGGCGGTATGGAACCTTGTGTGTTGCGTGGCCGGGCGGACGCGATGGCTCGTGTCGGCGGAACGGGCAGTGAGGGCGATGGGTGCACGACGAGGTTTGTTTGCCCGGGCTGGAATCTAGCTCAGGCGACGACGGGAATTCCAGACGACGGTTCAAGACGAGCAGACACGTCGAGTGAAATACCGAGTTGCTTGTGCCAGCCTCGATCCATGCGGCGGCGTGCGGTGCCTCGGCTTCCGGCACGAGACGCAGGCGCCCGCAGCCGGCGACGCCAATGAGCCGGGCGTTCGGGGCATCCTCCACGTTCCATGTCCCCGCTCGGACCCGCCGCTAGTACAAAAGGGGAAAGGAGGGGCCGCAGCACGGGGAAATCGAACAACCTTGGCTATAAGACGAGCCGTCGGTGGCGGGCGAAGACGCGCGAAGAGACTTTGTTGTTTCTTTCCCCCAAGGGCCCGTGCGAGCGAGCAAGGTTTTTTTCTGCATCCGTGTACGGGGCGCAGCGTGCAAAAAGCATGGCAAAATTACTACAACTGGATGCGCGGTTGCCCGCCGCTTTGATCGGGCAGCCCTGCTTGTCCCATCGATGCTGGGCACTTCTATATAACCTCTATTCCCTGCCGCCCCGTCCAATGCGCCCACGGGAACAAGAACCACAACTGGGCCCGGACGGGAGCGACGCCGCCGTCCTCGACATGCTCCCTCACGACGTCTGCCACAGTCGCTTGCGTTCCACCGCCCACCACTGCGCTACAGACTCTGCCTCGCGCACCCAGGCGGCCGCGTCCACGCCCAGCTTCCGCTCGACTTCGGACCCGAGCCCGTCGAGAGACCAGCCCAGCAGCTCTTCGTCCTCTCTCAGCCCGTCCTCTCCCGTGCTCGTAAAGACGTACTCGGCGCTGTTGTCCCAGGACAGGACCAGTCTCCACGGCGTGTCTGCCGACGTCACGGCGAGGAAGCGACCGCCCGGGTTGACCACGCCAAAGTTCCAGGCGCGACGGCCGCGCCTCGTGGCCTGAAACGGCCGGATGAGCGACTGTCCCTCGTAGTCCTGGACAATGTCCGCCGCTGCGTCCGCGTCCCTCGCGCCCAGGGACACGGTGCTGAGCAAGAGGTCCAGCACGGTGGGCAAGATGTTGATGGACGTCGAGTTGACGGCCAGCTGGACGCGCGGGATCCGCGGGTGCCAAAACGCCAGAGGGACGCGGAAGTTGCTGACGTGGGCGTTCTGGTAGGTGCCGCTGACCTGGGCGTCCTCCTTGAACGCCTGCCCGTGGTCGCCGACAAAGACGACGAGCGTCTCGTTTGCGACGCCAAAGTCGTCGAGCAGCTGCATCATCTCGCCGATCCAGGCGTCGTTCCAGCGGATCGTGTTGAGGTACTTGTTCATGTCGTCGTGCGACGCCGTCAGCCCGCTACGCTTCGTGCCCATGTACTCGGTCTTCTGGAACCACGTCGGGGTGCCCCAGGGATGGTGCGTCGTGCTCGTGAAGTGGGAGAGGAACATGCGCTTGTTGCCCTCTACCGCCGCCTTGACGTACTCCTTGATGTCCGGTCTGATGGCCGTCTCCGGAAATCCAAAGTAGTTGATCTCCTTCTCGTCCGTCTCCCCCTTTTGGTTCCGCTCGTCGACCTGCTTCCTCGTCACGGTGAGGTCGAATCCAATCATCCTGTCCATGTCGTGTTGGTTGTCGAACTCGTCCGCGATGGACTGGAACAGCGCGGGATACCACTGGTGCTCGCGATAGTCGGAAGCGTTGGACGCTCCGTCCTTGAGCGCGTTGAACAGCTTGAATATGTGCGGCAAGCAGGGCTGGTAGCTCTGCAGCCCCGACTCCGCGGACCAGTCGACGGGCAAGGGCCAGGCGCCGCAGTGTATGGCCGCCAGGCTCTTGATGGACGAGCTGCAGGTCGTGTGCGTGCCAACGACGTTGAGGCCCCCCAAGCCGGCGTCCGTCGTGTCGTGCCACTCGTCAGATTCTACCGCGATGGGTTTCCCGTCAGAGGTCTCGAAGCTGGCCGGCACTCCGGTGATTCTCTGCGCGTTGATACCCAGCCGGGCCAGCTGGCGGTTCACCTCGTCGTGGCGGAACGACTTGTCGTGAGACTGCAGCACCATCTTGTGGAAGCTGGAGCCGTTGCGGAGCGGGAACAGCTCCTGCCGCATGCTCTCCATCTGGATGAGCACGACGTGTCTGATGTTGACCGAATCCAGCCCCAGTGCGCTCCTCAACTCGGGCAGCACGTCTCCGCCGAGATTGTTGATCCTCAAGGGGTCGTCGACCGGGTTGTAAAAATGGTGGCCGTCGGATGTCGAGCCCGGAGACGCCGCGGCGGCCATGGGGTCCGTCACGCTGTCGTTGCCCCGACTCGACCTTGGCTCCGGGTCCGTCACGCTGTCGTTGCCCCGACTCGACCTCGACTCCGGGTCCCAGCGACGGAACCCGGTAGGCGCCGGCGCCGGCAGCCAGTCCGGGGTCCTGCTGTTGTATCTTCGGATGAACTCGTTGTCCTGGCCCGGCGCCCACCCCTTGAAGTGGCCGTCTGGCAGCTCCCAGTTCAGCCTCGTCACGAGGTCCGGCAGCGGCCACGTAACGTCGGGCAGGTCGGCCACGGGCATCGTGCTCAAGCCCAGCACGGACAGCAGAGACAGCGGCAACGTCGTGGACGTGTGACGGTACGGCAGCTGAGGCTGGAGCGTAAAGACGCACAGCAAACAGCCCACGAGGTCAAGGGCGACGAGGCACCAGCACACGACGTGACGCACAGTCCGGCACTCGGCAGAACAAACCCAGCGGGCGGCATCGCCCGGCCACGAGTTGGCACCGGGCTGTCCCGCATCGGTGGCAACGCTGGCCTTTTCATCGGCAACGGGGAGAAGATGACCGTGCCGCCTCGCCAGTATCTTTGAGAGCCCTCGTCCCAGGGTATGCTCGAGCGCTGGTGGACAGGAGACGATTAGCGATGCGGCACGACGACATACGAGGTCAGACGGAGCCCGGCGACTTGCCTAGATTCAGCTGAAGCCACACGTGGTACCAGATGGCCCCCACGGCGCGGTGAAGCACATCCTGGATGAAGAAGGCGACGACCAATATGGCGGTGCAGGCCATCAGCGCGTTGGTCGTCCCGCTCGAGGCGACCTTCCTGGCGCCCGCGTCAAAGGCGACCGAGGCGGCATCGGCCCATCGGATTTCTACTCCCGACTCGCAGAAGAAGCTGACGAGCGCCGATGCGGCGATACACGTCGGGATGCTGCGCGGGCGAGAAAGTGCGCCTGTCAGTATCTAAGCTGGGACAGTCCGCCGGAGACGAAGGCCTGGCGGTGGCCGATGCGGGCAGGTTTGAACAGCGCAAGGGGGTGTGTACCTGATGAGGCACGAGACGGCCGCACACAGCTGGGAAAGTCGGCCTCGTTTGTGCTGCAGAAGGGACCAGACGAAGGACAGGACAAGCAGGTCGGGGGCCAGGAAGAAGGGGACGCAGACGAGGAACGTGGCCCAGGGGAAAAAGTGGGCGTTGACGTAAAGATGCACCGTCTTTGCGAGGACCACGGCGACGAAGAGGATGGAAAAGACGAGACGACGCGCAGCCGGCAGCATTGTGAAGAGCGTGGCACGACACTGTTGATGCGGATGGGATTGCTTTCTGCACGTAGCTTGCGAGGCTGGCTTCTACGGGCAGCGAGATTGATTTTGTAAATTGTCCAAGGCTCCGGTCCACACGCATGTCGACACGTTTACGTCCGGGGCTCATGGCCGGGGCCACGCTTCTGCTTTCATACGACTACCTTGCGAGAGTGCCGCATCTATACAAGGTCCAGCTATGTCATGGTTCTGGCATGGCGGCGGCCGCTATTGGGCGGAAATGTCCCGATATTGGTGTGGTGGACGGCCGCATATTTGCATCTGGAAGCGTGCAAAGCGCCCTAGCGTCGGGGGCGTTGAAGAAGCTATTGATTGACTGAGACGTTCCTGATTCAGACAATGTACGTGCGCAGAACCGTGTATGACGGATGCACTATGCACATAGGTGGCCTGTTGAAACGGGCGAGTAATGGCCATCACGTGCGGATGGAGAGCGGACGGGTACAAGGGTCTGGCGCACGAAACTAATTACGTATAGTCTATACTGAATAGCAACGACAGATACATGTTCACGATGCGCTCTCAACCTTGACTGGCACAGAAGGAATCGCCGGGTGCAAGGCGCCGTCATCCCTGCCTCTGCGTGGACGAGCTCTCGCAATCATTCATTCCAGCATACACCATACATGGTACACCGGCACGTAGGTCGTTGCGGCAACTCCAAACTCTCTCTGCAAGGAACGCACTGCGGTGCCGCCTGCGGTGGCGTCGAGCAGCACGCCTCGGCCGCTGGGCTTGGCCTTGCGGGGAGTCCCAAATTTACCGATTGCTCGGGCCGTGAGACAAGAGAGCACAAGGGGGCTTTGTGACGGGGCGCTCTGGACTCGACAAGATGACCAGCAATGTCTCGTATCCGTCCGCCCCGTGGCACCCAACTCCCAGTGGTTGCGGCACTTGGGGTTGGTGGCGCAGATTGACGGCCAAGTATCGACGCGCTAGGACGTTACACCGTTGACATGTGGCGTATTTGGACGGTCAAAAGCACAGGCGCACTAGGGCAATAAAGCGTTTGGCATGGTGGCGCTATGTGCGGCGCGTCATTCTGGCTTTCCCTCTGGAAGCTGTTCGCCCCCGTTCCAGGCCGTGGCCTACGTCCCTTTGCTTTTGTAAGGGGCAAAGACGCCAACCAGTAAGCGACCCTGCACGAGACGGATGCTCAGTCCACCGACAATGAGTTGTAGGAGTGAAATGCCGGTGGTTTCACGACGGACGCCGCCCTTCACACAGCCTCGCCGCGACGAGGCGCGAGCACAAGGAAACGCGGGACTGGAGCCCGTATCTGCTGTGATGCTCCCATCCATCGGTCCGGGACTCGACTGGGAGGGCACGCAAACAAACGTCACATCACATCAGGTGCGCAAACGGGTTCGTCGAGTAGGGTGTGTGTGCGTGGCATTGCTCCCTTTGGAAACTCGTGATGCAAGCAAAGCAAATCGGGCGCGGCGCGTGCGCAATTGCCGTCTTTGGCCCTAGCCGAATAAGCGCGGGTCGTGCTATTCGTGCTACCAACCCTATCTATTCGTGCTACCACGGCTCGATTTAGCCTAGTGACCAACTGCCCACACCCCACCATACATTTTCACATACACCCGCATGGTTGCGCCTGCTTTTCAGAAATTCAATTGGTGTTCAAATTAAATCTATTATTTTTTCAACAACGCAAGCCCGGGCGAGCGCCGGCAGCGCTCAAATCGCTTAAAAACGCGATTTCCGGTGTTTTTGATGAATGTGCACACATTCACAGGCCGTAGTTGTTCCGCTGCCCGGGCCGTCAATTGTTCCACTGCCTCTGAGGGCGCTGCCCGGGCTCCCAAGGGGTCATCCATCGAATCTGCAGCGACCCTGATACTGCCGCTTGCTCTGTGGCTTGTCTACTTATTGATTGAGTTTGTGTGTTATTTACAGCGTCTATCGACCGCTGCCTCGACCGTATTGCGAGTCTTCATCGTCGGGCGGCGTCTTCATCGTCGGGCGGCGTCTTTATCGTCGGGCGGCTTAGGGTCATCAAAAAAGGGTTCAGGCTGTGCTTTAGGGAAGACATCAAAACTTGTAAATTCAGGTAGATAATTGTTATCCATTGAAGATATAAGAAAAGCAGTATTTTAGCGTGATCGTAAGGTTCAAAATTGAGCTCAATATTGTACAATTTGGCGATGTTGTTGTAGAGTTGCAAAAAGGCCGCAGCTGCAGCCTAATTTTTTTTGTTGTTGTGGGGCATTTTTGTGAGACTCTGTAGTTGCCAGGGCAATGTATGTGAAATTATATGGCGGGGCGTGGCGGGTCAGGGTGTAGGCCTAAAATCGGGGTGGGGCGGTAGCACGAATAGATAGGGTTGGTAGCACGAATAGCACAGCCCATAAGCGCGGCCAATCAGCGTCGAGCAACCGCGAGCCGTGCCGCGCCCCTGTCACGGCCACCATTCCGGAGTGAGCAGCCGCAGGTCGACGTCGGCGGAATCAGAGGAATGCAGGAGGAGAAATTTCCGATGGATGCACTAGACGGCATTTTGCGCCACATAACTATCCTGCCAAGCTGTCCAGCGAGACGAAAAACCCCCCTTGGAAACAAGGTCCAGCCTTGCGACTATAACAAGTTGGTTATTAAAGACGCAAAACAATACGTAATTTCCCCCAAGTTTTAAAAGGGTCCCTGGCTCATGAGTCACGGCTCGTCTGTTCTGCTCATCAAAACCACAACTCACTCCTCCGTGCCCCTTAACAGTGAGCCGTGTGGCATGACAGGAAGCGTCTAGAGCTAGTCATTTACCAAAGGGAGCATGCGGCTCAAACTAGGCTGCGAAACCATCGTCCCTTTTCAAGCTCAAGTTGCTACCCCACAAGCTGTGACTTGCTGCGAATGGAGGCAGTCAACAAGCACCAACCAACGCAAGGGGCTCCTGACCATGGACTACTCGGCCCTACGACCAACCCCTCAACCCCTGCAAAGAAGAGTTTGCCGACGCGCCAAGCGTGGCCGACCAATCAAGGGTTGGATTATAAACTGTCAAGCTTTCAATCGAAATCAAGTGGCAGTGACGATGATGACAACAACGCTTCTACGTGGGCTTTTTGCCTGTTCACGCCATACCATGCTGCCACGCCGTACAGCGTGACTGACGTGCTCGAGGCATTTGACAGACAGCACGGCTCCCCATTCAGAGCCCAGACTGTGCATCCCCTGGGCTGTACGTGACTCGGGCAGGGCATTCATGCGACAAGGGGTGGTCACGGCAGAGCTCGACAACCACGGCATACGGAATGAAATAAGTAGCACATGTAAGTTATGTTGCGCGGGCGATTGCGCAACTCGGTAGACGCGAGTCTGCGGGCAATCAGGCCACGTCCCTGAGCACTTGACCGTATTCAAATAGAAACGAAAACGAACTCGTGAGTTTGCCCCGGCCTGAGCGACTTGTGGCAGACGCGACGTGATTTTCTCAGCCTCGCCCTCCCCCTCCGTCCTGCACTCGCGCCAGCTTCGCGTCTCCGTCGCTCACAAACGTCGCTGGAGGCTTGCGTGCGGTGTCGACCCTCAAGTCGAACACATCCAGTCGTTGATAGCCACCGACGACGTCGTGGTATTGCTTGCCCTCGATGCAGTCCTCCACATCCAAGTCGGCGTACAGGATGCCCTCGGCGTCCTGCAAAAGCCGCGCAGGCTCCCGGACCCCCGTCTCGTCGTCGACCGTGAACCCCGGCAGCTCCGCCCCCGCAGGGTCCAAGAACATGGTGGCGCCGCGCTGCGACTCTCGTAGCACGCGCCTCATGTGCGACGAGCCGCCCGAGACCTCGTCCACGGCGTCTTCCCCGAGCACGCCGGCGCAGAGGACCCCGTAGCACTTGGCCTCGAAGCAATGGCCAGCGGCACGGATCCGGTTGGCCGCGACGTTGTCGTAGTCTGCGCCGCGTCGTCGAGCTGGGCCCTCGGCCCGCGTCGTCGGCCACACAGCCGGCCACGTCGATATGTGAATCTGCTCGCCTTGGGCCATGAGCGCGTACCTGGCCAGCGGGTTCGTGTTCTCGCCGCAGATCAGGTTGCCAATCTTGCCGAAGCGCGTGGCGGCCACTCGCAGACCGTGGCCGTCGCCGGGTGCCCACGTGAGCTTTTCAAAAAACGTCGGGACCAGCTTTCGGTGGTGAAGGAGAGGCTCGCCCTCGCTGCTGATGAGGAGGTTGGAGTTGTACAGCGTGCCGCTGCTGAAGTCGACCTTTTCCGAGAACCCAAGGCTGACCATGACGTTGGACGCCTTTGCGGCGGCGCAAATCTCCCGAATCTCCTCTCCACCCGCGTATATCGACTCTTCTGCCATGCGCCTGAAGAAGCCGTGGTTGGCAGTCGGCGCACGCACGGCGCTCCACACGGGGAACGCAGGTATGTACGTCTCCGGGAAGACGACGAGGTTGGCCTTTTGCGCCGCCGCCCGCTCAATCAGTCCAATGGCCTTTTGGGTCGTCTTCTTGGCCGACAGGAAAATGGGCGAGACATGGCAGGCCGCGACTCTTGTTACGGGAGCCACCATGGCGTTGGCGAGTCGACGTGTCTGAGGCGAGGTTGGGCTGGATGAGGGGGCTTCAGGTCCAGCAGCGTAAACAGAAACAGCACGCATACTCGTGCAATCTGCGTGTCTGGTAGTACAAAGGCTGAGCCAATCGCCACGTCGGCGCTTGTTCTCGGTGCCGCCGCGACCCTGCGTCTGTTGAAGCAAACGGCTCAAAACTCGACTCGCCTGCGGCAAATCCAACGCACAAACGCCTCGTGTTGGCTATCACGGTGCCGTTGGTGCACTTCTCGCCGTCTACACGTGCCCGGCAGCACTCTTGGGATTTCTGGGTCAACGGGGGGAATCATCCTGCTCAAAGGCAGCATCCTAACCCCTACTGATATTGTGGCAGGACGTCAGGGCTCGGAGCAAAAGAATCAAACTCACAGGCGACATCGTACGGTCCCGAGGCCCTTGGTTCCTCCACCCGAAGGACCCGCCAAGGAGGGTGTCGTGATGGCTGCAACCTTTGCGCACTGCAGCAAGTCATGTGGTCGAGGCTCTTGACCGCAAGTGCCGTGTAACAATGGCTCAATCTATCCATGATCCCGTGTGGCGTCAAAAAGGTCCTCCAAAGCTTCAAACCTGAGGACTTGACCTACGAGCTCCATGTATACTACATATACGATGTCTCCTGTGTCCGTAGCCTTGGTCGAGATGACGGAGGCATCTAGGTCCTTGGTGCCTTGGGCCTGTGGTAGCACAATGCCAACAGAGGTTGCAGAATCCCGGTTCAGCACACATTGCTGCGAAGGCTACAAATACACGTGTTGGAATAGGCGAGGAACTACAGTGGATAACATTTCGGAGAACTATACAAGAGCTGAAAATGTACTTATGCTGAGGATATCCCCTGACCTGAGTGTTGTGGGTTAAGGAATTGACAACTATCGAAACTATACCTTCTGCTATTTTGACAACATGTCCGATACAAACCTAAAACCTAGTTCAAGTTCCACGGGAGTATAGCATGAGCTTTTACCAAGAATCAACGCCTTTTGAACCTTGCCAACCTGGCCAAAGTCGGCGCTTCACATATCAAAGTAGTAGATGCCAGTGCTACTCACGACACCACGTCCGCGCTCCAGACGTGACTTGATTCGCTAGGGTGCTCGTCTTGTCTTCTTGCACAAACTCTACCCAAATCAGGACCGGAGAGATGTAGTCTATCCACTTGGCCTGTGCAGTGTCAGGTGCATCCTGCCTTGTTGACCTGGTGTTACACGGAAAAGCCTCGACCGATGACTAGCCGCAATGCACAAGGGTTGCAGCTATCACGATGCCCTCATAGGCCACTGTTGGGCTCGGGCACCAAGGCAACAAGGCACAAAGAAGCATCACTCCTTTGCTGCCTAGTCAGGTTACACACACAAGCACCATCATGTATATAAAGCCCTCGTTGGTCGAGTCCGTCAGGTTGAGGAATCAGGACCTTTGACGCCCTACGATATTACATGTGAATATGAGTCATTTGCTCCAAGCCCTGATCCCCAAGAGCAGCCCTTCTTACACCTGGGTTTAACCCGCGGCTGTGGCGACATTGTCGTCTTGACAAATTGGCACTTCGATCCTTTCATACGTTCCCATTGCCGCCCTGCCGGAGGGGGTCCCAACTCGAGACAAAATACCATGTGTCCTGCCAAATGAGGACGAGTTACCCGAGACCAAAGTCGGTAATGAAGAACCAAAGGCCAGACTGGTGGTACGTGTGGCTTGGGTCGCATCTCGAGCGCCGCGTATTTGGAATTCCAGCATGAGAAAAACATGTCAGTCCAAAGCTGTGGCAGGTCATCTCGATCGAAAATAAGCGCACAGTCACTGCTCCTGGGGCGTCCGCCGCTCATAAGACGCAACGACTGGGATACAAGTGAGCCCGGTTCTATGGAGTTTGAATACCAGGTTCCATTCCCGGTGTCCGAGTGCCATGTATTATGCACATCTCGTTCTAGGGCTTCACGGGCCTGCCATTCCATCATCCTCTCGAATCATCAAGATGGACTAGCCACGTAAGGGATGTTAGGGTTCCTGTTTAGGGTTCCTGTTTGAGAACTATTGTATTTTTTTTTTAATTCGTTCTTTCTCTCTCGAGGTGACGTGGTGACGTCCCGTCCCGGCTGGGGCAAGTGACGACGCTGGTCGCATCATTCGTCGAGTAGCTTCGGTCACGGCGGTCGTATACCACACGGCCATGTCACCAATGTAGCTCTGGGAATTCAATGCGACACGTGGTCGCAAGTAATGACCACCACCTCTTCGAGAACTGTAGCAAGAGATGTCTGCTTTCTTTGCTGAATTTACGGAATGGTCAGCAATACACTTGGCAGCACCTCGTCTTGCCAACCACACGCCGAGATAAAGACTTCAATTCAGCCCAGCGAGCGGGGGAGGGGAGATGCGCGGGACATACGAGACAAGCCTTGCGTGCCGTCCTTGCGTGCCGTCCTTGCGTGCCGTCCTTGGGGCATAAACATGTCCGCCAAAGAAGTCGTGCCCCGATCGTACAGCCAAGCCGTTTACTCTCTTGCTGATGTTGAACGTGAGTGAACTGGAGGTTTGGCACAAAACCAAAGAGAGGAATCGGCGGCCTCTCCAGACGGCCCCGGAGAGCACCTCACTCCGCCTAGTGTCATGCATGACCTGGCGGTCAGCCTGCCCGTCCGCCGTCTACTCCACACAAGCAGCGCCTCGGGATGGGAAATCAAGTGTAGTTTCTGCGGCGAGAAGAGCTTAGTCCAGGGCGAGTTGATGCCATGTTCGGGTCCGTCCCCTATGTGGCTGCTTTATACAAACGGTCAGCATTTCGAAATTAGCAGGGGGCTCTCTCTCCTCGTGCCGCCTTAAAGCATTCTTGGTGAACCTAAAATTCACGCCGACGCCGCCTATAACTCGAGTCCCACGCTAAAAAAGCGCCTGTAGATGCTTCAACAGGGTCGAGTTGAAGATTAGCACCACGCGACGGTTGCCCCTTTTCCGCGTTTCGCAACAATGCCAGCAACGTGAGCTACCGCTGCGGCGGAAAGACGCCAGTTCTCTTCACGGTCATGACACCCTTGGCGCTCTTGGACGACGTGGGGGGCAGCAAGGCCATTGACCTGCAGAGCACCACAAGGTCCCCCTTCCATCTCGGACTGCTGCCGCTAGAGAGATAGTAGGGTAGCTTTTTAATCATCAACATGATGCTCCCTCGTACGGGGCAACGGGAATAGCCTCACGGCAGGCGCGCGCTGGCTGCGGCAAGTGCGGCCGATTTCTTATTGGCTGGTCAGCAGAGGGAAAGGGGCCTAAGTACCCCGTACGTACCGCCTCAATTTCCTCGAACCCCTGTCTGCCTCTGCCTTGGATTCAAGCAGCCCGCTCCACCAGTTCAAAGCGGGGCAAGTGCAAATTTCATGCAGCAATGCGCCTTTCGAACCGCCGCCCGCTTGCTAGTCTGATACATGATACGTACTTTAACATCAACAGAGGTGACCGATATTTCGATACTTGTGCAGGAAATCGTGCAAAAACGCGCATCAATCAAGTCCCGGGATCACAGCCGGCAGGCGCAGGGATACCATGCGCGCCATTTTTGGCCCTGTCCCAGTGCCCCAATCCATACATTCACGTGAGTAGCTTGAGGGTGCCGATTTTGTGTATTTTTTTTTTTGGGCCTCGTTTGCGAAGCAAAAGCGCAACAGTCGTAGAAGCGATTCCTAAACGACGGGACGTATGACATCTTGTCTCGTCCAGCACCGCTACATGTTCCGGGATAATCTAGCCTACACGTAAACTCTTGCTTCCAGGCCAAGTCGTTCTGCAAGAAAGCCAACAAATGGAAACAGAATGCTCGGCTGGCTCATGCGTGCCAGTGTACGGAGTAAGGACGACCAAACTCGAGGTGTAAAGAGTTCTGTGACATGTCAGAGCTCTGTGACATGCGCAAGGACTCCATAAAACTCGTGGCAACAACGAGTCGTCGGGTACGTGGAACATGGCAGACGCAGGTGGTATCAGCACGTTCATAATTCCAGAAACAACCGAGGATCACTATGAGTTGCTGCGCAACTACGGAGTACTAACTCATCAAGTCCACTCTTGGCGGCTGGCGGAGATTTTCTAACCCCAAGTGTAATATATCCAAGACATGACGCAGTGGCAAGGTTTGGACAGGTCAACTTTACGGGTTAGCAGGTTGGTTGATACAAAGTCGGGATATCCCGCACACTCTCTCTACGGGGGCGTTTCTGCGCGTGGCTTCAGCCCCGAAACAAGGCTGTAACGTCAAACGCCGACAAATCACGAGAGACAGACTCTCCGCGTGCAGCAGGAACACCAGACCAGGGGACCACTCGCAACACGGGGACCATGGAAAGAAAGCTTGTCCTTATGCCCCTGCCCGGGAAGGCTGGAACAAAGTCCAGCCCAACTCGACAGCAAGGGTTGATTGATCTTGAACGCCACCAGGTTGATTGGTGGGGCCGGGAGTGTTGTTCAGTTTTCTCCCCCATCATGTAGTACTCTGTGCCGAGAGGCAGTACGGCGGTGGGTAGTCCTCGAGTAATTGTCGCAGGGGAGAAACAGGGTCGGAGGCGGAGAGACGCTGCCATGTGTAAGTCGAGTTTGGACGACTTCGCCTCAGAGTCGCCCTGTTATAAATTTGATTCCGCTGAGTGATAGTATGTAACCTCGGTCCTTGAATAAAGTGCCCGCGTGTTGTGGTTGGCTCAATTGGAAACCCATCCGGCCTAGGTGACGTGACGTGACGCGAGACCTGGGCATGTAGATAGCCAAGGGGAGATTAATTGTACCCACTCAGCCTGCAACCAGCCAAATTGTGAGTGGATACACATGTAACTTCAAAAATGGATCGAAATCCTCTGAAAGGCAATGGTAACGTCAGGATGGAGTAGTACTCGCTGTAGGCCAGCCTTTTTCTTCTCTAGTTTTCTATTTTTTGACCTTTCTTTTCCGGCGCGGTGGATGATCAGGCTGCAAATTTCTCGCTCATGATGAGACACAAGTTCAACAATGTGAGCACGTGTCAACAGTTCGACTCATGCAATGACGTCGATGCAGGCCGTGGTGCGACCCAGGCCGCGTCCACGTCTGTGGCTTGCTGGAGTGTTTCGGTCCACAGCACAACCACGGCGGAAGGGAACGCGTCCGACTGTCCATCAAGGCCCGGTTTTTTATTGCCGTTAATGTGTACACTAGGCACAGTGATTGAAATACGTAGTGCAATGGAGAAGATGGCGGAGGGCGGGCTGGCTGTCCTGGTCATGCCTGAAGATCAGTTCGTTCGCCGCGCAAGCTGGCAAGAGTGGCAAACAAACCGTGCAACCCAGTCCGTCTCGGCATGCGAATCTGGCCTCGAAATGTCATCGCGCACTGGGCTTCGCTCGGGGTTGTTGCCATGTGTGTCCACGAGGCGAATATCACCGACCCCGGCCGTTGAGATGCACGCAAACAACCAAGGGCGCTCGAGGGATCTCCAGGTTTGTTGCTGAGGTTTGCCCAGATTCTGTGGCAATTTGCCATCAAAGCCAAAGGCAGAACCAGTCGACTTGGTCTGTAGTTGGCGCTGTGCTGCCCGTTTCCTTGCTGGGAAGAAATGTAGTTAGATGCTCGTTCCTTCGGGCCTAACAAGCACCGACCACCTACTGCCTCAGGCTACACGTCATAAGGGCAATGCAGGGGCAGATCTACGTGCATGCATAGTACTTACCGACTTGGGACTCCGTACCTGGGAGCTTAGGCACTTAAGTTCCTACTAAGTACTCAAGTACTTCAGAGGTAACCAGTGGATGTACCGCATACCGAGCCCACATGTTTGTGACAGGCAGGATGAGAGGTAAGTAGTTCTCTAAGAACTAAAGTACCCAAGTAGTCAGCACTTGGTCCAGCAGTGGCACCCCCGACGCGAGCAGGTGGCTCCATTGAGGCGGCTTCGGCTTCACTATCATTTCATTGATATAACAGATGGTTGGAACATCGGAGGCATTGCCGCCGTGCGTGGTGTATGTACCTAGGTAGCCCAGCGCAGAGAAATATGGGAACAAGTCGAAATCGAAATCCAAAGTCAGGTGTGGGATAGTCTACTGAGTAACTTTCTAAGTACTTTTAGTACCTAAGAAGTAGCATGCATGTGTACATCTGCATTCTCCATGTGTACTTACTGAAGTACTCGGGGCCTCGAGTGCCTCCCTGTTCTATCCCACACGACCTCCCTAGATACTTAACTAAGTACCTAAGTAGATAGGTAAGTACCTAGGTGATTGGTTTGCTGCCTACCTAGGTACTTAACCCAGGAACCTAAGTAGGTTTCCAGTACATGGGGACCATGATACCGGTAGCACGTACGGAGTACGACTGTGTTATCCGATGGCTGGATCGCCTTGGCGATCCCGCGGCATCGGGGAGCAATGCCAGTTGACGCAAGTACTAATACATGTATGTATGTGCCGAGGACCGCTAATCCCGTACCAGGCGCCGCCGTACCACAAGTGCAGGCTGGCCCCGTATTTTTACAGGGGCCCCGATAGTAAGGGCTGGCTTGTTGCCTTCAAAGTCCCAGAGCTCAAAGCGCCCCTGGACAGTCGGACAAAAGACGGGCTGGTGCGCTTGGAAAACGGGAGCGCGAATCGATCAAAATCCTGACTCTGAGTGCTAATGACAACCAACCTAGCACCTGGCTATGTACGGAGTACTCCCTGACAGGTCTGGTCTGCATTTGTCCGTATTCTGAACTTCAGACGGGACTTGACTCGTTCCTTCCTCGACCGTGTTTCCCTCACACAAACTTTGCGCCGCACAAACCTTGCCCTCGCTAACATCTCGTCCACTTCCATTTCCATTTCCACTTCCGCTTCCGTTTCCGCTTGCACTTCCACTTCCCTTTTCGCATCGCCCGTTTCTATTTCCTATTTCCCATTTGCCATTTCTCCTCTGCATTCTTTTCATAGTTTTTTTCTGCTTCTGTTGTTGATGCTGTCTTCACCTTTCTACGCCGGTCGTCGAATCTACACATCGACTCGGGATACCAAATCCCCCTGCCGCTCTCTGTCGCTTTCTCTCTCTCGTTTCCATAGCATTGCCGTTGCCTGAGCACTCACACGTGTCCTCAGTCATCGAGAAGAAGGATTCATTTTGGGACTTTCCAGTTGCTGAGCGCGCTAGAGTTGAAGGTGGCGCGCCCCTGAAAGAACAATTACGTTCTGTTTTTTTTTTCCCTCCCTCCACTGCTCTTCAGTCCAGATCGGTGCCGCCGTTGCACCGCTCTGCTACTCTGCGCTTGTTTTGCTGGCAGTCCGTTCTCTATTTGCCATTGGCACTTCTTGCTTTTTCCGGAAACAAACCAGTCGACGTCACAGCAACTTGCCAAGCAGACATCGTTCGTGCATGGTTCATTGGTGACAGTTCCCGCCCCTCAGCTTCCGCTCCATGCCTCACCGTGGTCTACAAGGACAAACTGCTCGACACATGATGGGGGTGATGCTGACAGGGCCCAAACGCTCCATGAAGATGCGAAGTCTATTCTACCGCTGCCTTCTCGCCGCATTTTGCGGGCTTTTTGTTCTTATGGCCTTGTTCCGGAAAGAATCCTCGTCGGTTCGGTCTGAACTCTTTGGGAAGCCAGGCATCAAAGCCAATGTGGTCCACCACCAGAAACCCCTCGAGGATCCCAGCTCGTCTTTTCCTGTGACTGGTGATCACAACATCAGTGGCATTCCAAACAGCTTCAGCCTCAACTGCAGTGCCGATCTGCCACACCTGCAAAACATCATGAAAAAGTACAACCTCGACGAATCACTCCAGTACCTGAAACGCTACATTCGATTCACCCGCGTCGAGGGCCTAGAGCGGAAGCGTATGACCAAGGTATCCGAAAACTTGCTCAACGCGGCCTTCAAAACCATCCACGTCAACAAGCACTACTACCCGCAGGATTCCTGTGAAAAGCCCCTCGAGGTGCAGGTTCCCGCTTCCGGTTTGCCTTCATCCGTCAACGCAAGCGATTTCATGTTTGGTGTCTCGACGACCTTTAAGCGATTCATGGACCCGGAAACCACGCCAATCAATGAATGGATATACTGGCTTACCGACAGCCGTGGCCACTCCAACGGCGGTAAACTGCTTCTCATGCTACTCGATGCTAGCGACGACAATCTTCAAGAGGTTGCCAACTTGCTCGGCGACGTTGGCATCGACGTGGACGTCTATCGCTCCGACTCTTCTCTGGAAATGGCTGTTCGGTATCTTTCCCTGGTCCCTACGCTCTACACGCATCCCGACGCCCCGAGAAAGAAGTGGCTTGTGACGTGCGATGACGACACATTCTTCCCCAGCATGCATGAGTTGATTGAGAGACTGGGCAAGTTTGATGACACCCGCGAGATGTACATTGGCACTCTGTCGGAGGACGTGGGGGCCATTGAGCGTCACGGCTCACAAGCTTTTGGGGGTGGAGGTGTTTTCCTGTCGTTACCCCTGGCAGAGAGGATCACTGAACTCTTTGGCAGTTGCACCACGGAGCAGAAGGTTCTCGAGTCCAACTCGGGATGGGGCCCGCAGGGTGACATTCTTCTCCGCAAGTGCATCTACGAAAACACGCATACTCGACTGACGAGCTTTTGGGATCTCTGGCAGCTGGACATAGTCGGTGATCCCTCTGGGTTCTACGAGTGGGGCATCAAGCCGCTCTCGCTCCATCACTACCGCGGCAGCGGGTGGCACAAGGCCAAGCCTGGCATGTACACCAAAATTGCCCACACGTGCGGCGAAGACTGCACGCTGATGCGATTCCAAACCGAGGACGACTTCATAATTTCGGGATACTCGATTGCCCACTATCCAGAGGGCGTGACGTTCGACCCAAATCAGATGGAGGCGACTCTGCACGCAGCACCAGAAGACAAGGGCTGGAACCTTGACTTTATGATGGGGCCAAGTCGGCAGAATCTCGAAAGGACGGGCAAGAAGATTGCGTGGCAACTAGAAGAGTCCGAGGTGCAGTCGGACGGCTCTGTGCTGCAAACGTACACACGGAAGCACAAGGACGAACGATGGGTACACGCGGACAAACAACCCATGAGCAACATAGACGGTATTATCGAGCTTGTTTGGATTCCATCATGACAGCGGCGTTGGACGAAACTACTTATGTCGTTTGTTTCATGCCCTGAATTTTCTGATTTAATACCGAGCTGGTTGTTGTACGCCACACCAACATGTCAGTACCTGTATTATTATTTTTTTTCACACCAGGACGACAGGCGTGGTGGGAACAAGCAAGCGACAGACAGGGCCACGTACAGAACGACTCTGGTCATGGACACATTGAGCTGGCGGACACACGCACTCATTAGACGGTCTGAAGTGTTTATTTGCAGTCATGTGCTTCTTTATGTTTTGGCCAAGTTTTTAAACCTTTCATGGAAGATGGATAGCCAAGGGCAACGAGGGTCACGATTCGCCTCGGCGCACTTGATGTTTTTATTTATTCGGTATACCACATGTGTAGGGCCGGCGTTTGGGAAGACGGGACTGGTTTCACTCCAAAGACAGATATCAGATCAGGTCTGGGAACGATGGGTATTATTTTCTGTGCCGTGTGTTTGGTGGGACATGTGTAGCTGCCCGGATCAGGCCTTGTGTACAGCAACAGCAGTTGAGGATGGACGGGCACGACGGGCACGACGGGCCCATGCGGTGGATTAATTGTAGCGACACCCCCCAAGCAGCGCAAATAGATGATGAATGCATTGATGGCTGGTGCCCAAAGGTGTCGTTGATGTCGGCTGCAGGAGTACACGTTTGGATTTCCGATTAGCTCAGGGGCCACCAGCCAGCCAATGGCGCTTGGCGTACGGCGCACCCCGTCGACGCGTTCATTTGCAGTGACGCGTCACGTGTCTGTCTGGACGGACGCCCTCGCTCACTCATCACTCGCTCACTCACTCGCTCACTCACACACTCCCGCTTGCGGCACCAGCACCGGCACCAGCACCAGCGACGGAATCCAGACCACAGGCAGACCCCATGGCGCGCTCCGACGAGGCCGCCGCCTTCTCCCACGCCGTCTACAGCGCCGTGCAACAGATTCCCCGCGGCAAGGTGACGTCGTATGCGCACATCGCGGCGCTCGTGGGCACGCGTACGTACCCCCCTCGCCTCGCCTCGCCCGACGGACGGGACGGCTGGACGGACGATGGCATCGTCGGCTGACGCGGACGCGGGCGCGGGCGCGGGCGCAGCGCAACGCCCCCGCCAGGTGGGCACCTGCTTCAACACGGCCAGCGTGCCGTGGCAGCGCGTCATCAACGCCCGGGGCTTCATATCGCCGCGGTACGTGGCGGCCCGCTGACCGCGACCGCGACCGCGACCGTGGCTGACTCTCAGGCCGCAGGTCCCGCCCGGACGGGGCGCGCGAACAGGCCGAGGCCCTGGGGGGCGAGGGCGTCCGCGTCGTCCGCGGCGCCGTGGGCGAGCTCGCCGTCGACGTGGCCGAGTTTGGATGGTTTCCCGACGTCTTGCCGTCCGAGCGGGCGTGCGCTCGCCGTCGCCGGTGACGGACGAGAGGAGCCGCCGCAGCCGCAGCCGCAGCCGCAGCCGCAGGGCTGACTACGGGGGTCCGTCTGTTTGCGCAGCAGCCTCGCACGCTGCTGCCGACGACACTCGCGCCCGGCCTGCAAGGCCTTTCTTGGCCTTGGCCTCTCGTCGTGGAAACCAAGCCCCTGCGGCAGGGTGTTTGACCGGTTGCCCGTCACATGTCCGCCCCGTACCAACGTTGGCGCGGGCAAACTCGTCCAAAATGTAGCATACAGCCCTCTGCCGGGCAAAGAATATATTCAATCTTTTTTTCTGTTATGCTCTGCCCTCTCCATGTGTATAGAATACTGCAGTACGTCGTGACTTGCCGCGGCGGGCCGCACATCCGCCTCTCTAGTCGCACAGAACCCATTCCATTCCCAGCCCGTCCTCCACCCGCCTTCGCTTCCATGAATTGAAACGAGAACCAAAAACACTCAAATCGATACCCGTCTATGTCTTCCCACCATGCACCGACATCTTCTCCTGTAGCATAGGATACGCCTTGATCGTGGTATAAAGTGCAGAGCGGCAAGGCATTAATGAATACGACGGTCCCAACGTACAAACAAGACGAGAGAAAAAAAGTAAGCACGACGGACGCGAAAAGGGGATATATAAACTTCACTCGTTGCCGCCAGAACCAACAAATGCGCAAACCCAAGCAACGCTTCGCCTGTGTTGCGCCCATCAAAAGCGTCACGGATGCGCAACAAGCTAAACAAACACATGGCGAGCCGGCTTTAAAAAAAAAGGAAGAAAAAAAAAAGGACCTGCGGGTCCTACCAAAGCAAGACCTGGAAGGAAGAAAGAATGAAATAATCAAGACACGGATGCAAGTGTGTAAAAGGAAGCAAACCAAAACGGCATCATCATTGGCAATCAAGAGGCTGCCCCAGCCAGCCATTGCACCTCTTCAAGTCGTCGTCAAGCTGCGTTGAGAACCATCATCTCGGTCCTCTCGCGCCGTGGATTTCCAGAGAAAGCTCAGCCCCGCCTAGAAGCAGTTCAGACTACCCTTCTTCTTCTTGCCCTTGTTAATGGCATTCATCCTTTCCTCGAGCTGTTTTCTAGCCAACTCGGCCGCCTGTCGCTTCTTTCGCTCCTCCTCGACCGCCTGCATGCTCCACCGGTTGTCTCGTGGCGGCTCCGCCTGTCGTTCCTTGAGCTCCCTGAGTTCGGCCTCCAGCTCCTGCGAGCGCTTCTTCCACGTCTCGCAGTCCGCCTTGACCTTCTTCGACTGCTTCTCGAGGTCGGTGAGTGCCTCCTCGAGCGTCTGCGTCAATTGTCGCTCCGCGTAGAGGTGCTTCTCGATGGTTCTGATCCGAGCTTCCGGGTCTTCCGTCAGCTGCGAAATGTTCACATTGTCCTTGCTGACAGGCCGTCCAGGCGTCGGCGAGCTGGGCACGCCGCTGTTGGTCGGAGACCCGCCTCTAGCCGCAACGTTGGGCAGCGGTGGCAGAGGGATGGCGGGCGGCGGAGATGGCAGCGTCGTGTGGGAGGCGCTCTTGCGGATTGTCGAGTTGGAGTTGGACCGCTTGACTTCGCCCCTGTTGGAGAGTTCTTGGTATTTGGTCTGCAGCGCTGCGTACTCCTCCTGGATGCTATCCAAGTCGCTTTGAAGTTTAGCCCGGGCCGCCGTGGCCTCTTCGAGCTGCACGTTGCGCTCCGTCTGCAGCGTGCTCAGCCGGTTGTTGGTCATTTGCGCTTCGTCAAAGTTGTTCTGCAGCTGTTCCTCGAGTTCCTCGACAAGGCGGCTGTTCTTCTTGTTGCGATCTTCCAGGTCCGCAAGCTTCGTCTTCACAGCATCGAGCTGTTCGACAACGGATGTGGGAACGGCGCCGCCACCTTCTGAAAGCATCTCTGCCAAGCAAGACTTGGCGGCCTTGATATCGCCAAGGGCATTCTCGCTGATAGAGGTGAGTTCAGCGACTTGCTTCTTCATTTCCTCAGTCTTTTGTTGCTCTTCCGAGAGTGTCTTCTGAGACGACAGAAGCTGGTCGATTCTTTCCGAGAGCAGCTCTATGGTAACGTCGACGCCCATACCAGTCGCCACCTGGGTGGCAATCTTGGTGAGCTCGTCTCTGGCCCCTGATAGTTCCTCTTCGAGCTTGTGCATGGAATCGGTATGCTCTTGCAAAAGAACCTCGGCCTGTTCCTCGTAGCTCGTCTGCTCATGCGACTTGAGGTCCGACATCTCCTTCGCGTGTCTGTCTCTGGCAAGCTCCAGGGCTTCTTGATGCGATCTGGCCGCCTCAGAGTGACTGGCGACCTGGCTCTCAAGGGATGCAACCAGCTCTCGGTGCCGCTCAAGCTCCTCCACGGCGGCCTTGTGAGATTTTCTCAGTTCCTCCACATCAGCCTGGGCATCCGCATGCTCACGTGCCAACTCCGCAATCTTGGTAGAATTGATGTTAATGATGGCCTTGTACTCGTCAATTTCGGTGCGCAAAAAGTCTATCAGTTTCCTGTCCCTTTGTTCCGTGTCTTTGACTGAGACTCCATTCGCCGTCTTCTCACTGGCCATGGACTCGTTGACCTTATTCTCTGACGAAGCGAGTCGTGCTTCAAGTTTCGTCATGTTGGCCCGCAGATCGGCCTCCGTCTTTTCTGCGGCGTCCATGACCAGCCTGTGCTTCTCCTCCCATTCGGATAGTTCTGACTCAAGTTCCGAAATTCGTTGCTCTCTTTGCTTTGCAGAATCGTCAATGTCGGCATCAACAACTTCGCCGGTCGTAGGGGTGGCTGGCGCAGTCTGGAAAGAACCACGCAACTCATCTAGCTGCAAAGTCAACTCCTTCTCTCGCGACTCATGCGCCTCCCGAATCTGGGACATTTGTTTTTCATTTCTCTCGAGCTGATCACGCAAATTTGCAACCATGGACATGTCCATCGGGCTGGCCTTTAAGCTTGATCTTTCGCGTGTCAATCCCGAGATGATGGTCATCTTAGTCTCCATCTCCTTCTTGACCGACGCAATGTCCGCCTCCAACTCTAGGATGCGTTCACTTCGGGAGTGGAGTTCATGCATGGCGGAATTCAGATTGAGCTCGAAGCTCTGCATAACTTCAGGTTGATTCTCAAAGTTCTCCGAGGCAATGTTGCGGAGCGAGGCAAAGCAGCGATGGGCACGATCGATAGCCAGGAGGTTTTGACTAGATTTGCGACGAATGACGGGGGTAGTGGTTCTCGGTGACGTTGCCTCGACGGCACGTGCCTTGGAAACCTCGGTCTTCAGTTCTTCCACCACATCCAGCGTCTCGTTGTGCGTAGATTCTAGTTCAGCATACTTCTCGGCAAGGGTCTTCTCAGCGACTTCCTTTTCCTCCGCCAGCTTGCGTAGTCTCTCGATTTCTGCAGTCAGCTGTTGATTTCCTGCTCGTTGAACTAGATCTTCACTCGAAACTGCAGGCTTGGTGGTCGCCGTGTCAGCTTCTGAAGTCAAGTCAGCAGCCGAAGTGTCCATGGTGGCCGGCGACTCCATTGCCGAGGACAGCTCCGACGACAGGGACCTTGACATGGATGACCGAGGTTCATCTTTCAAGTCGACCGATTTACCGTCCGACGTAAATGAATCAGGACGCGTTTTCGGCAGGGCCGACGCAAAGACTGCAGAATCGCGGACTCTGGGCCGCTCGGGATGCCGTGCCTCATCAACCGCGTCTTGCAACTCAGACAGCGATCGAAGGGTTTCTTCGTACTTGGCCTGAAGTTGGTCATAATCCTGGATGGCGGCCTCATGCTCAACGCGGAGATCAAGGAGTTCTTGTGTGACGGCTTCCCGTTTGTCGGCAACGTACTTGCTCTGCTTGGCGTTTCGAATTGCGTTTCTATTTGTCAGTTCCTTGGCTTCCCCTTCGACGCCACGCCGCGCCGCATTGTCTTGGTCGACATCCGAGATGACCTCTCCGTCTGCGACATCCAGGACGTGGTTCTTAGAGCCGGCATCATGTGCATGCTCACCATTCTCTTCCGGTATTGGCCCATCAAGCTGACTCCTGCGGCTGACATGTGACTGGCTTCGCGAGTGGTCAGTATATCGACGGCTGTGATTTGCCTCATTCATCATGGTCGGCTCTGGTCCTTCAGCCTTGTCCGGGTCGACGTGATCGAGCTCATAGAGGAGGGCATCCAACTTCCCCAGGCTGCGCTGGCGCTCCACCACTGACTCCAAACGATCAATCTCACGCTGCATTAGTTCGGTGTCCTGATCTGCTTCGGCCAGACGCTCCTCGAGCGTGGAGATATAATCTTCGCAGGCGGCATCATTCTCTCGGACTCGCGCAATCTCTTTGCGGAGTTCCAATATAATCGTAGCATTCTTTTCTTCACCGCTAGTATGACCATCCAGCTTGACTTCGAGGTCGTGGAGGTAGTTTTCAGTGCTTGCCTCCCTGTCCATGAGTTTCTGAAGACGAGCCTGTAGCTGGCTGTTGATGGTGTCCACATATGCGCATTTTGTTTCCTTCTCCAGCAGCGATGTCTCGGTGTTGGAGAGTGTGGATCGGGTGCTGGACAAAGACTGTCCCAAACTCTGAATGGTCTTCTCGTACTCGAGGACAACCTGTTCGACCGCCTGCGCAAACGAATTGGATCGGTTGAGCCGATCGTCGGCTGAGTTTGCACCACTCTGGCCCGCCTGCTCTTTTTCGTGTTCTCGCGCCCTCGCAAGCTCGGCAATCAGTTTGGCATGTCGCTGGCTTAAAGCACTGTAATTTTCTTGGGAATCCAGCAGTTGATTCTGAAGTTCTGCTTCCCGCTCGCCTGATCTGTCAGACCGCTCATTCGGCGCGGCATTGCCTCGACGTGGATTGTCGTCGCCGCCATGTGAGCTTCGAATCTGATCTCGCAGGAAGGACACCTCTGCTCGCAGTCGCTCGATCAGGGCCCTGCTGTCCCCATCATCGACCTGCTGGATTCGCGGCTTGGACTGAATTGCCCTAGCACGCTGTGCATATTGCACCGTGTTCAAGGTCTCGCTTAGGTGGAACTCGGCAGGGGTGACACACGCAATCATGTAGGTGATGGCATTGCCACCGAGGGAGTCTTGCAGAAGGCGTGTCAGCTTGGAGTCGCGGTACGATACGTGTGAGCCAGATTGACGCGAGGATAGCTGGCTAATGACTTTGCCCAGCGATGCCAGACCGGCATTGATGGAGATGCCTTCCTTGGCTCGTTCTCCGTGCGCACCAGTGTTTTTGAGTCGCTCGCTTCCGGCAAGATCAACAAAATGTAGTTTGCTGTCCGTCGTAATTACCAAATCCTGACCACTCATGGCCTCCAGGGGCATTGACGCTCGTTTCTCTGCGCCAGTTGCCGTCTGAAGCTTGCTCTTGCGCTGCACCAAGTTCAAGGAGAAGACGGCGTGGGAGCGAGAAGACTTGGCGTTGATTGCGGTTGCGTCGGTTTGGCGGATGCTGGAACCAAAGTTGAGGGCGTTCATGAGATCCTCAACGGAACCAATGTCGACTTGTCGTAGGCCGGTGAGAATGATGTTGCCCTTGGTGTCTTCTCGAATGGCGATATTGGTTCGCTCACCGGCGGGAGTCGACTCGGGCACAAGTAAATCGCGCAGCTGCTCGTTGTAAATTTCCACATACGTCGCTTTCAACGACCAATTGCGGTCGCCAAGAAGGTTCTGATGGTTGTTGTAGGAGCGCGGGCTCCGCAGACTGGAAATGGATTGTCTGCTGGATGAGGCGCTGCTGCCTCCGGCGTTGGACACATCAAGTTTCTGGAACAGAGCAGTGGCTGCCCGGGGAAGCACGCCTATGAAAGGATAAGTATGGAGCCTGCTGGACGAGTGACGGTGTGGTGTGCCGAGGGGGACCTGCTCGGAGGGCCGATGCCTTACCAATCATTGATTCGTCTTGGTATTCACCTGGGTTGGAGGTGCCCATGGTGTATGACTTTCCAGCTCCAGACTGTCCATAAGCCAGAAGCGAAACATTGTAGCCCTGCGTAAAGGCGTTGACTGAGTCGGCCAAGTAGTCCCAAATCCCATGTTGCATCACTTCGGGGCTGAATACGCGATCAAAAACGAATATCTTCCTGCCTTGAGGGGAGTCTATGGCCAGGCTGGTGTCGGACGTGGTGTGGACCATGGAGCGCTGGAAGCGTTGTGGGATGAGATCATAACCTGGGTCGTCGGGTTTCAACGGCGGTCGTACTCGCACGGCTACACGAGGAGACGGTCAGCAAAGCATGCGTCATGGTGTTGGTAGCTCACACGGGAGAAGCCATTTGCGCATGGCATTGAACGGTTTCGAAGGGCAAGCAAAGCATCAAGCCAAAAGTGTCGAGTGTACCTACCAACTTTGACAGCTGTGCGGCTCTCGTCATCCGAGGCCCTGCTAGCAACACCAGCTTTGCTGCTCATGCTCAATCTGCTGGCACTCCTTGGACCTGGTCTCACGACGGCGCTGAGAGGTCGGTCTCGCATATGAAGAGGCGACGCCGGCGGCGATGATGCCATGGCGGAGAGAGGTCAGCGGCACTCGGTATGGCCAACGAGAAGACCCGAGTACAAATAAAGACAATATTCTTCCCCTAAGGGAACTGGAGCTACCATGAACAGTAGTGGGTGTGCTGGAAACTGGGAATCATGCGAGGGCCGGTCGATGGTCTCGGACTCGGGCAGACTGAAGCCTGGAAAGAGCCCAGCGCCGCGGCGCCACGTTGTCGTAATTTTGGCGAAATTCGACAGGCTCGCCAGTCGCGGACTGTTGCCAATGTGTGAAGGCACGGGGGAAATTAGAATACGTATGTTTGTACCGAGTGAGTGAGCGGGCGTATGTATGTACAGGACGGTAGCGTTGAGTGCGTCGTGAGATGGAAAGACTGGCGTGGCGTGGACGGGAACACCGATGGGGGGGGGGCTTCAAGAGCTGGGTGGTGCTGGAGGGTCCCAGAGGTCTCTGGGGGCGCAATCGGGCGGACTTGGGTGGTCTCGACTGCCCTCAGTGCTCAATTGGCCGTGCTCCAACTTGCTCGACTTCAAGCCGGGGGGCTCGGTCCCTGGTGCGTCGTGAACGGGCCAAATGAGGGGGAGGGAGACAGAGAGAGAGAGGGGGAGAGCGTGGCCCAAGGGGAAAGGGGATCGACCAAATCGACATTGACGGCGACGGGCGGCGGGCGGCGGGCGACGAACCTTGAAGGTCTGGCTGGCAAAGAGCGACCAGGGTCCAGGAACACGAGATGCTTGCACGAGTTGACGACGCCCTTGGGCGCTTGGGGGAGGCTAATTAAACACCAGGCTGGAAAATATTGGGTGGCCGGCTGGCAGCTACATAATAAACGGCAACTAGCCTGGCATCTGGCTGGCTGGCACTTGGGTGGCACCTGGCCGGCACCTGGCCGTGCTGAACTTCGCGCAGCATCGAGCACCCCGACAGGTTGCGCCAGCCGGCCCACGTTTCTCTCAAGCAACAAGGCGCCGGCGAGGCCAAACAAAGCAGAGTTGGTTGCACCACGAGTCCACGACGGTCGGTCTGGTGCCCGGTGCCCGGTGCCCGGTGCCCCCCAAAAGATAACTACACGGCCAACACAGTCACAAGTCTGCTCAGACTGGGCCCCGTTGGCGTTCAGACGAGCTGCTTTGACTTGCCGCCGAGTGGAGAGTGTCCCAAGCGTCCCGAGACCACGAGCAAACGACTCCCGACATGCTGCCTCTACCAGCGTGCAGCATGATACTCCTTCCCTGGCTGCACACATACGTAACTCCATGTCCTCCGTACTCCGTTTCTAGGGCCTCTCTACTCGGGGTGAACTACCGAGTGCACAATTCCCATTTCCGAATGTACCGCATCATGGGGTTTTGTCCCTTTGCCCGCTGCAGTCAAGTGCAACAAAGGCAAAGATGAAGCATTGGCACGCCCAAGCACGAACGCGCCGCCGTGACGTCTTTGCTTCGCTTTGATGCATTCTCGAATACGGCAGTGCCGTTGTCTACACCTACAGAGTAAAGATCACAAGGCCGAGGAGTGCAGGCACACCTTGGTCCTCTCTCCTCGGTCTACGGAGTACAGGAACAAGAACCACCAAGCGAACAAGTTTACTTAGGTACCTATGTACTTCTCAAGTACGTACCTACAGGCCACCGCCAGCCTGTACTCCGAGTCCAGACTGGGCCGTTGATTGGTCAACAGCCCCTTGGCACCCTGACAGCCAGCAGGGATCAGCCACCATATGGCCAAACACAGGAAAAAACACAAGTTCTTTTGCCACATTCGATCCCCGTTGCTCTCTTGCGCTTCCGCCGTACATGTCTCTCGTCTGATTCAGCAGCAAACTCGCCCCATCAGCTGCCCGCTGCCGCTACTCCGTTCTCCGTGCATGGTCGGTACGGAGCACCATGCGACGGCTTCACTTCTCAGTAGGAGGCAAAACGATGGCCACGCGAGCCACACATGACAGACCAAGCCCAAGGTTTCAGGGGCTCCGTCAGCGTGTCCAAAAAGGGTGGTGGCTATTGGCGGCGAACTCGGTACCTCGCTTTGTTTTGCTCCCTCGAGACTCGACAATCAAAATGGCTGATGGCGGTTTGCCGGAACCATGATCATTTTGGAACATCTGAAAGCTGAAGTGCTGGTTGGCTGTCGTCCTCTGTGGGCTGCCATCCCCATCCATTGGTGCAGACAGGCAACAGGGTGCCAAACTCTGCTGCAGACTCCGTACGGAGTACGGAGAAGTACGTACTTGTATTTCATTTTAGTGCGGCGTGCCCACGGAGCACTACTAACTACCAACTACAACTACAACTCCCGGCCGACGAGATGTTTTTTTTTTATTTACCGACCAAGTCACAATGCACGCAACAGATTTTCCCAACAGGCGCCAATGCAGTGGCGCCACGAGCCGTGCCCGGACCACAAATGCCCTTGGTTGTTTGTTCACCGTCCGGTTAAAAGGAGAATCTTCAACAGGCCAAGACTTTTGAAGATCGAGTGGGTAATGACGGGCCAGGTCAGCGGTTCTCTGCCTCTGCCTCCGCCTGGCCGCAGGCCCGCTCGGCGACTACCAGCCATTGCGGACTCCGTGGCGGCATCACTGATGACAAACAAAGTGAGCCGCATTGAAATCTACCCCGAACCGAACCTAGACAATCTACGGAGTAGTCCCCCTTCACAAGCCACCAGGGAGGCTGCTCCGCTCCGGACCAACGGGCTGCAGCAGATTCACCAAGAAGCCGCTCGACGTTTTTAGTTTGGGTAGTTACTTGGGAACGGAGTACGGGCGTCCCGTTTGGGCAATCCGTTCGTCCGGCCATTCTTGTGTCGACTATCCGAGAAACTGCATTCACGTCGTGGTGTCTGGTTGCTTTGCAACTGCTTTCGCATACGGAAGGAATCCCATACAGGACATTGTACTCTATCTGAGACTCGCACTCCACTGGCCGTGTCTCATCCATCGATCATTCGGGCATCATGGATCAACCAACGCGACCCAGCTTTCTGGATGTGACAAGACGTCAAGAACGAAGAGCACAGTCCGACAGCTTCGTAAGGGGGATGTCACAACTCGCAGGCCTCCATGAGTCAAGACACATACCGACACTCAGGGACCGTAAGAGCGAGACCTAGCAGCCATGCTACCTTGCCGCTGTCCCGTCCTAATCTAGACAGAACTAGCGTAGTACACAGAAGTCAGCAGAGACAAGAGGACTTCCCGAAAAGTTGGAAGACAAAGACTTCAACGCCCTGGCTACGCCAGCCTCGTCTAGTATTTTCGTCCAATCAACCGCTCCTGGCCTCATGTCAACTTGACAGACAGAACTTTGTGACTGGTTCCCCATACTCCGCAAAATATGCGTCCTTCCAACGTGACACATTTCACCGACAGTCGCGATACCCGAGCGGTATCAGATCATTGTTTGGATTCGGTGACTTGTCAACCCGTTAACAGGCCCTAGCCCTGTACTACAACACTACCTCCCTAACTTGTTGGCTTGACCAGACTCAGAAGAAGCAAACGTGGCTTTGCGCGGGCTCGACAACTTGGAACCCGCTGCATTACTACTGGTCCTCCGCATAGGTCATGGTCAAAGAAGCAAATCATGAAAACGAGAATACGTACCACCAGACTCTGCTCTAGCCAGCTGTCGATCGTCCGCCGCCAATCGTCAGCTGCAACACATCCCAAGTCTAGCGTGGGTAAAAAGAAACGCCACGATAAAAGGGAGAGGAAAAGGTCATGAAAGGTGACGAGATATGCAGCCGGCTGCCAGGGGCCTCCAACGCACTGTATTCACACAAGACGGCGAAACTGTGCCCGATAGCCACAGATCACCATTGCATTGCTCTTTGAAGGGAGGAAATAACTACCTAGGTTACTAGGTACGTAGCAATGCTGCACTACAGTAAGTATCCTTATCATCGGACGAAGCGCTAGTAACTACGTACTGTGCACAAGATGTAGTAGTGAATGGGTCCGACCGATATCAAGTATGGGGTAGGCGGCGACGCAGCTCAGCGTCGCACGTTTGCCTCATGTCGCTGGGCAGGTTATATACTCCGCATGACCATCGTGCATACTCGTGTCCATTGCTCGACAATGCGGAGGTAATTGTAACTTGTAAGGCACCTCTTTGTTTCATGCAAGGCAAGACAAAACGCCGTCTCCATCGTGCAAACTCCATCGAGAGAAGAGAGAAGACACGAGAGATGCATGCCCAAACCAACCTGCTCCGTACAGTGCGGCGCTGAGAAGGAGTACGGAGTGCGTCGAGGCGCTCGGACCGGGCAACACACGTGATTGGTGTTGTGCAAGTCCGTGCGCCACCAGCCAAGTGCCAAGTGCGACCTACTGCGACTAGCCGTTTAGCAAATCCCACATCCCATCGATGCCAGCTGAGCTTCGCGGCGAAGCCTTGACCCCCTGGGCCCTGACCCTACGGGGACACTGGCGTAACGTGATGATGCATGCTGCACCCGGGTGTCACCTTGTGATCACGTGACTGTCGTGTGTCCTTCGTGACTGGGTACGCACTATCGTTGCCCACACGCGTCACGTTTTGGCCAAATTGATGACCGTGTCTCATGGGCTGTGGTGTCCCGGCTACTGACAAATCTAGCCCCCCAAACGCCTCTCATTGGCAATTGCTCGAGGGCGACATGTCAAGACAATGCCACCAGACGTGATCGACCTCATCTCATCCAGTCCTGTGTCATCATCCGTCGGACCATCGGCGAGCACCTCGCATGCGTTTGAAGCCTCGCAGCCATCGCCAACTCGACACGAGCCGGGACCAAACACATCACCCAGGCATCGCGGCCGTATATCGTCGAGTCGTTGTGACAAGCAAGCTCTTCCAGATGGCGTGCAACACATAGCAAAATGCATTCACGAAGTCGACGACATCGACGAACCGGACGACCTGGACGTTATTTTTGACCTAGTCGATGATCGACAAACGAAACGCAGAAGGGTCGTGGAACGGGATGACACGCAGACAACCCGCGACAGGCCCATCAGTTCAATCCTGTCGCAGCCCTCGTTGCCCCTGAAAGAGCAGAAGAATCGCCGCCAGAACAGAGCAGTGTTGGAGCCCATCGAGTTTACGAGCTCCCTGGGGCCAGTTTCGCCAGCCAAGGAAAACTTCATCGACAAAGGCTTCTCGTCGGATAAGTTTCTTGCTAAAAAAGCCGTTGGAAACTCGGTATCCGAGGACCCAATCGCATGCTTCAGCTCCGACCCTTTCGCTAGCTCTCCCCTGCCGCTGTCCGAGAGATCACTTGCCGGCAGGAGAGCTGTGTCTCTCGATCAGTGTCGTAGCTCACCCCCATCGTCGCTGACAACATCTCGAGCTCGGAACACAGACGCAGAGCACGACAAAGGGGGAGGTCCTTCCGCTCGGCGAACCGCAACATCTCGACAGTCCGCAATCGAGGTGCGTGAGGATGTCGACACCAGCCTATTGGGCGACGTCCGACCCCATGGACGGGCCAACGAATCCGCAGGCTTAGCAGACCTCATTACCATCGATGATTCTGACTCGTCGAGTGATTCCAATGACGATTTACCAGCTATTTCAGAGATGGACGTCTCGAAGCGTCGTGCTCGATCACCACTGCGACGGACCCAGAGCGACTTGACATGGTCCGGATCGAGGTCTAGGACTTCCTACCTGGCTGCATCGACGAATAGGGCAAAGCCGAAAAAGACAGCCCACGAGCGAGAGCTCGAAAAGGCGAGAAAGAGACAGGAGAGGGAGGAAGCCAAGGCCGCCAAAGCGGCAGAGAAGCAACGTGCTGCTGCTTTGGTTGAAGTCAACAAGCTTCGCACCGACAAGAAGGTCTCGACGCCGGAAATGATTGTAGATTTGTCGTCTGGTCTTGGCTCAGAGCTGCGGATTCAAGTCCAAGAGATGCTGCAAGGCCTTGGGGTGGACCACACCACTTGGAATGGTCCCGAACACAGTATTGTCAAATGGCGCAGAAAGGTCACAAGCAAATACAACCATGATATCGGCTTATGGGAGCCCATTCCCGCAAGGATCGTTGACGAAGAGATTGCTCTTGTCATTGTTGCGGCTGAGGATTTCGTCGCCATGGCGCTGGATGACTTGCTCGCGACTCATGTCGCGGACATCAAGAGCCATCACGGCAACAACAAGTTCGTGTACCTTGTTCAGGGCATGACGCCTTGGCTCCGCAGGAATCGAAACAACCGAAATCGACGGTTTGCCTCTGGTGTCCGATCCACGAACGCGGCCCCCTCGTCATCGCGCGCCAGCGGCGAGCACATCTCCGAGGACGTTGTCGAAGATGCCATGCTCGCCCTTCAGGTTGAGCACGGCATGCTGATTCACCACACGGCCGTTGCGATAGACACGGCCAGGTGGGTCATCAACTTCACACAGCACGTCTCCACGATACCGTACAGGATGCAGAGGGACCAGGCCACCTCCGGCGCCGGCTTTTGCATGGAAAGCGGTCAGGTGAGGACCGGGGACAGCGCCAAGGACACGTACGTGAGGATGCTGCAGGAGATTATGCGGGTGACTGCGCCCATAGCTCATGGCATTGCCGCCGAGTTTGACAGCGTTACGAAGCTGGTGCAGGGCTTGGAACGTGGTGGTCCGGACACGCTCGATTCCGTGAGGAAGAGTGCCAACAAGGACGGCGCAGTGTCTGATCGGACGCTCGGGCAAGCCATCAGTCAGCGAATATACAAGGTATTTACGGGCACAGATGAAGGAAGCTCGGATATATGATTAGACAACCAGTCTGGGACCATGGTGACCTGTAGGCTTTGCCATCGCTTCTCAACCAAAATGAGATGGCTACATTGTCTGTCACGCACATCATGACCATGATTGTCATACAACTCGCGTGCAATGTAGCGCACAGGGTACTACATGTAGGAATGCGAAACACAGCAGAAACACGACATTGTGGCAAGGAATTCTGTAGCCATCTGAAATTGTAGATACCGGTACCAAGGTCGTCTCAAGGTAAAACATATCTAGGACTTGGTTGCCAAGTTAGCAAAGTAAAGTCGAGGCCATTCGTTACGCAAACAGGACTGAGAGCGGTAAAAAAAAAAAAGCAGCGCAGAGCAAATCAGACAGCGGTTGGACAAAATTGTTTCCACATTGTTTGTTTCAGAACAGGTCTGTGAATTAATTGTCTTCTCATCATACGAAGCGTCACAGCGACGCCCGCACTCTGCGGCTGCAAATAACAAAGGTGATAGGAATAAAAGTGGTATTTACCTTTGCGAGAATGTCTTTTGCGTTTCAGTTGGTGACGTCGCTTGCCTTCCGTTTCCGCGACGAGGCTACAAAGTAACCTTGGATGGTCTTCTGCTTGTCGTCATGGGCAGCACTTCCGATTCCGCCCCGAGTTTTACGAAGTCCATGGAGGTGGGCGGTACAGTTGATTTGCGCCACACGGAATCCAAGTTTGGACCATGGTGAGCTGCTGGCGGCCGGGACATCCACAGCTGTGGCACTGGACATTGAGATGACAAGATCGGCGTAGCCGGTATTGCTCCAGGATATCCTTGTCGAGTCGTACCTGGAGCCATTGCTGAGCTTCTTGACCAGGGCCAAGGTCAGCACGCCCAGACTAATGCCATGGCCGACGACGACCACGCAGTTGTTGTCGGGCTCGACTGTCTGGGCGGTCATGACGGGAGCGAGGCATTGTTCCAGAAAGGCATTGCACCTCGCGCGCAACGACTCCAAGGTCTCGGCACCTGTCTGCACTGGTTTGTGCTGCGTGGATCCAGATGCAAATTTGACACCTTCCCAGTTGCCAAAGTGCTTCTCTCGAAGCTCGGCCAATTCGACGACAGTCAGCGCGGACTGGTGCGCATTGTTCTGAGCGTCGCGTATGGCGTGGGCCGTCTTGACCGCTCTCTCAAGGTTGGACGAGAAGATGTGCTTGACCAGCAACCTGGACTCGGCCAGGCTTGACGCCAGTCGTTGGGCTTGCAGAGCACCGTGAGCAGTCAGGCCAGCATCGCGAGAGCCGCCGTAGAGGCTAGCTGCATTGTCAACGCTTTCAACATGACGAATGAGAAGAAGATGCATTGGCCTCGGCAAAGAGGCGTACAGCGAATCGAGACTTCACGTCATTTCTCGAAATTTTGGAGGAGGTGACGGACTGGCAGTCGGCTGATGGGAAGTTCAACCGTTTGTGGGTTTTTAATGGGCAAGGGCAAAAAAAAAATCCGTCAAATTGCATAAGCGGGGAGGCGGGCGGTGAATCGGCCCCTGGCCTTCCGTGATGTGCTCTCATACCCTAGAGAGAATACATCATGTGTATTGTCAGATTAATCTGATAAAGAACACGGCGCCCGACGCATTTTTCAGTTCGAGAATGATTGTAGGCCCAAGGAAAGGCCGACGTAAATTTCAAGTATATCTTGCAAAATGAAGTACTGAGCCTCGTCCCGAAAAGATTTCGCCGCACAAGAAACCTGGACTTTGAAACCAGGCGACTAGACTGGGGGAACACAGACAAAACTTGACTCGCATCAGATGTTGTCTGATGAGGTATTTGTGTCGTGGTCAGCATGTTCTTTATTGTCTCCTTTATTTTTATTTTTATTGTTCATCTTTTTATTTTTCGCGCCGAATACACAATCACACTACAGCACAGCAACACAAGACGCGCGGAATTCGTACAGACAAATAGGACTTTCCATCCTCGTTTGTCTTTACTTGGTCATTTATATCAGTCAAGGCCAGCAGTACATACGCTCCGCAGTACGGGAGCCGGCCGGGAACTATTGCGGGTGCTTTGACTTCAAGCTATCGGCAAAGCCTTGCACTGTGTTCAAGAAAGGCTGGTCAGACACAAAGCCGAGCTGCAAGGCCTTTGAATCATCACATTGCGCTGGCCAACTGTCCAACATGGCTCTCATGACCGGGGCCGGCTCTTCCCTCCGCACCGCCAACCTTGCCGAATGCCTGAAGCATCTCCCTCACGGTGACGCTTCTCCCCGGAGGCTGGACCTGCCGGATGTGAGGAGGCAGGCAATCGGCCGGAAGGGTCAGAGCAATGACGAGATTCTCGACGAGGGTTCTCGGTGGACGCACCCAGCATTGAAATTCGTCTCAGCACGGAATGGTAGTCTCCCGGCCCTGAAGTGGTTCACGGATCATGTCCACTCATCCAGCTGCTTGCTGCTTGGGTCGGCTTTCCGCTCCGGACGGATATGCCAGCAAGCCGAAGTGCAAACGCTGTGATGGCACCCACGGCGATTGTAGTCGTTTAGCACGGCCTCGACCATGACCTTGTGTGTACCATAGCTCGTTTGGGGTGTGCAGACGGTGTCTTCAGACAGCAGGTCGGCCAGGGGAGCGCCGTAGGCAGCAATCGAAGACGTGTATATAACCCGCACACCCGGACAACGTCTCGCCAATGCCTCGAGCAGCTTCAGCACGCTGTACAGGTTGACTCGATAGCCGAGGTCCGTGTCCGCCTCGCTTCCTGCCGACGTGATGCCGTGCAGAATGCAGACGGCGTCCAGGTCTTCTTCCGACGAGACTTGACCGATGTAGCCGGCGGCGCCGGTAACCAGAATCTTCATGGTGGCGATTTCTTGGGGCAACCGTCGCCTTGCTCCCCTGGCGAGAGAGTCGACAGAGACTGGGAGTAACCGTTAGACGGAAAAGCCTCAACCACATGACTGCGGCAATGCACAAAGGTTGCAGCTATCACAATGCCCTTATTAGCCACTAGTGGGCTTAGACACCAAGGCAATAAGGCATAAAGAGTATTACCTCTTTGCTGCCTGGTCAGGTTAAATATATAGACACTATTATATATACAGTCAGGTCTATTAGATTAAAGAACTAAGAACCTTTAGGACTACATAGTATTATATGCAATATGAGTCTTTTTTCTCCAAGCCCTGATCCGAAGGACCAGCCCTTATTACAGCAACTCATCTACGGGGGAGAGATGATGTTAGATCAAGAGCCAAAGGATTGGCTGACGGATCTTGTCGGCTTGTGCTTGGCCATGTCAAGTTTCGGTTCGTCTTCCTTCATTGCTGCACACGACCCTACTGCGTTGATAAATGCAGAGTGTCCCCGGGACAATCCGTCGTTGATTCTCTGACTGGTTACTTGCTAACAATCGCTAGAGACAGGTACAGTTCCCGGTTCCCTCGCTCTGCTGTGTCCGTGTGCAGAACAGTTGACAGACTACAGATACATGTGCATTTATACAAAGCACCGAAAACACCAGAAATCACGCTCTAAAGCGAATCAGGCCCTGCTGGCGCTCATGTTGTCAAAAACATCAATAGATTTCAATTGAATCCAGCTGAAATTTTTAAATTGTAGCCCTTGGTGTATATAAATTTTCCGTGGGGGGTGTGGGCAAGTAGGCGCTGATTGATATCAGGTTTAGTGCCGCCCGAATAACGACTTGGTGCGGCACGACTAAACCCACCCTAACCCTGTAATAAGAGGAGAGGGTCGAATCTTCTATCCTGAGTATCGGCCAGGATTGTGACTAAAGACTACCACTTAAAAGTTGGGAAGTTTGCCGAGCACGTAGACGATGGCAGCAAGCCGGGCGTGCCGCATAGCAGATACTTGTGGCCAAACAAGGTCAGAGACTTTGTGATGAACGCGAAAGAGATGCTTCTGGTAAGACGCAGGCTGTAACAGAGACCCGAGGGACTGGCCCAGTTCACAGTTGCGGAATGTCAGTCGACCAGCTTGTGAATGTTGGAGACGTTGCGCCAGCCCAGCCTGTGCGGCGCACAACAACGTAACAAGGGCTGGTTCTCAATGATCAGGGCTTGGAGCAAATGACTCATGTTATCACGTAACAATATCGTCTGGTCTCGACTCGAGATCCTTGGTTTCTCCGTCGAGAGGTCCCGACCAACGAGGGCTCTACATACACGAGGGTGCCTGCGCGTGTAATCTGGCTTGACGCGACTTGATGCCCGGACCCACGAGTAGCTTATGAGGGCATCGTGCTAGCTGCAACCTTTGTGCACTGCAGCTAGTCATGTGGTTGAGGCTCTTGAGTCTTGACCACAAGTTCCGCCGAGCATCACGCAAAAAGCCGTCTTCAGAGGAACTAGACGACGAGTCGGGCATGGGACAGCCGCCGAGGGGAAGGCCGTAAAATCAAAGGACTCCGAAGCCATGCATTGCCTGATGTTGCTGTTGCATTCTCCGCTTGGTATTTTGGCATGAATCCGTCGCAGTTTCGGCGCATTGTTTGTCATGCCGAGTCATTCGGCCCGAGTCCGAGTGGCACATTGACAGTGAAGTCGTGGCGGAGCAGCCAACCGGGCGGAGAAGGAATCTTTAACCTTATTTGTAAAGATTGCATATACGCAGGGCTGTAAGGCAAGACTTCCGAGTCCCGTGTCATGTCGACACGAGGCATGAGCCTCATGACTCGAGACTACAGTCTACAGGCCGCACAACTTGGTTTCATGGAGACTGCACGTAATTACTCGCTTGTTCCAACCGTTCCTGTATATAAACGTCTCACCCAACAGGAACAAGGGCCAAGGGCCTAGGCCTAACCCTTCCTCCAGCTGCTTGGCGGGAGGGGGGACGTGTTGCTCTCTTCGTTTATGGGCAGTAACAACAACGCCTACGCGCAGAAGCCTTGAGGGCTGCTTCTCAAGAGACTTCATGCAGGCTACGGTGTCCCGCCTGGTGTACACCCACCGAGTCACGCCACTTTCTTGTCAAGGGCCAAGGCTACATTGTAGAGGAGCATCACGAGCCAGGAAATCTCGTCGATGGCAATGTGGCACGAGTATAAAGAAGACCGCATTTTCTGTCATCAGCAATCAGTCCACGCCGAGCCTCTTTTCACCCACCAATCATAGACTTCAGCCTGCCCTCCTCCATCATGTTCCTGTCAAACGCGGCCGTACTCTTGCTAGGCGCCATGCAGCCAGCCCTCGGCAAGCCTACAGCCAATTGCGCTTATGATGGTGGGGCTCGTTTTTCCTCGACGTCCTTCACTCGTAATCAAACCATCGTCAGTTTCATCGAGCCAGAGTCGAGATGCCCCCTAGGGGAGGCCATGATCGGCGTCTGGCCTGCCGACTTCAAGAATCCCTCTGTTGCCAACGCCAAGGCAAAGGCACCTCTGCCGCCAAGTAAGGGGTGTCCTGCGACCAGCGCGGCCAAGTTTAACGACGCTGAGCTGGGAGACGGCGAGTTCAAGGCCATATTTTTCTGCAACGACGGCAGTACGCAGCCCTGGATCGTCGCCGACGCACCCTTCACGGTCGTCCCGGGACCACCACGACCTGCCAAGCGTGGCGAGTGTGCCCATCGGAGCAGCGACCTTGGGGGCCAGTGGATGTACAGTGCGTGCAAGGGCCTGAACGAGGGTGTCTGTGAAGACTGTGGCTTTGGGCAAACCTGCAATGCTTGCAATGAGTGCAAGGAGGCCTGCGGGAAATGCTACAACTAGGCATCCTCAACAAGAACGAGAATAGCTTGACGCGCAAACTCAAGGCTGCGCTGTAGCTTGGGTTACTGAGAACAGCCGTGGGAGGAAGTCTACAAATGCTGTACTGTGTCCTACCTTACTTTGGATCGAATCTCGAGTAAAGGTTACGTCAATTGTGCTGTCTAGTCTGGAAGATGTCTACCCTACTTGGCTTAGTAAGTTCAACTGTATAAAAAGACCAGAAACTACTTGATCATGTATCAGAAATTGAGTAGGTGCTCAGCTAGGTACAGCTGGTGTAGCTATTTCCAGCCCGACGAGGCTTGAGGCCGCTGCAACTTGTAAGCACGACGCAACGCTACATGAGCTAGATCAGTTCTCTGCAGGATCTACAGTAACTCATAGTCTCCTTTTTACCGGTAGTGAGTGTGACCAGTATTTCCAACCCGTATGCTCTCGTGTTATTACTAGAGGATGCTATCCGACAGGCTTTGTAGACGTGGCAGGTGGCCAGCGAATTTGGCGTCGGATTGTGAGAGCAAAGCGTTGAAGAGATCGACTCTAGCAGAAAACCGATGCTTGCTTGTAGAAGCAATGCGTCTTGCCTGTTCCTGCAATGCTTTCAAGGTAGTTTCTTTACACGCAAGAGCTTCTCTTGGCAAGAAAACCGCCGCAATAAATCATCAACAATCAGCTGGTGAAGTCGGGAAATGTGCCAGGGTCTACATCACGCGCAGCCCAGCTTCATACGCACATCTCTGTGCATTGACCTGGGATTCTTCGAGAGCACATTGCTGTATCTTGTGGTTGGGGTTAGGGTTAGAGGCTGGAGACGGGGACAACGCACGACACCACCTGCGACTGACCGTGTCTCGTCAACTCGTCACACACAAGGCGAAAAATGAGCAGCACGGGTGTCCTCGCCACCGTTGAGAAGCATGCCGACGCCACTCTGCGCGTATGCTCGTATCACCGACGAGACTTTCATATCGATCGCAGCCCCTTGGCCCATGTCGTCTTCACAGACAGAGTGCTACCACGGGCTGAGCCTTTCCTTTCTGTAAAAGAGTTTCATGATTGGCTGTCTTTGATGTTAAAGAGAGAGATAGAGCAGCACTGGCCAGGTGTCGATCCGACCAAGATTCCTGACCCGTATCGGCAACATCTTCCCCACGGTTCTCGCGTAGTCTTTACGCACTCGGACCTCCATCCAAGTAATATCATCATCTCCCCGGAACCTCCACGCCAGATCATTGCCATGATAGATTGGGAGCAATCCGGATGGTATCCGGATTACTGGGAATTCCGCAAAGCTGAATACACCGCAGAACTTGGGATCTGAGTGGCTCACCAAGTACACACCACAGTTTTTGGAGGAGCCAGGTTGTGTGGATGCCTTGGCATTGTATTCCCAGGCTGACGGGCTCTGAGACTTGACCAACTGCTCATTCGGCCCAGCAGGGGTCCTGACGCCAGGCCCCGAGACCGGAATCGATGCTTTCAAGTTTGCACATAGTCCGCTCATCCGTGTGATGTGGCTGCTAAATATCGGAACGACCTTTTGTGACGAAGACGACGCTGATGCACGCTGATCTGTCCGCTGAATCCTGCAGTTCTATTTAGACGATGGCATAGTTGAGCGCTAAACGGTACCCGTTGAAACGCTGACTTGTGTACGAGTCGAATCACTGGTCTCTTGCAGATGAACACGTTGCTAGGACGCGGGCCCCTAACAATTCTCTGACAGCAGCAACTCTCGTGGCAGGCGAGTGGACTCGGAACAGCTTTGAAGCCAACTTCCGTCTCGGCAAACCTCGGAATGGAAGAGGACGTATGAGGTGGGCCGGAAGGCCAATGGGGGGACAAGTACAAGGACAAGGCTCATGGAGGAGACTGTAATGCCATCTCCGCTGTTCGGGCTACGAATGCCTTGGACTATACTGAGCGTCGCCTGGCTTTCAGTCGGGCACTGATTAGTCTCGACACCCAAGGGCGACAAAGCAAACGACAGGAGCAGCCAGCGGCGATGTCAGCCAAGATAAACTTGACCAATATCCATCAGAGCCGCCGGTGGACGGCACATTGTGGCTTGGTGTCTTGGTTCCTGGAGCAATGATTAGAGGAGTGGACTGCGGAAGAATTTCTGAACTCAACATCAGCGCCACGCTCCAGGAGTAGGCGTGCGGCACATATATGTATATTATATCAGGACCCAGACTCTCATAAGAGCTTCAAGGTGCCCTGCCCTGTCCGCGAACAACACTTAAGAAAAAATTCGCCAACGGCGCACAAACTTGGCATACTGTATATTTTCCCAACGGCAACCAACATGACAACCCCAGAGTATGAAACGAGCATTCGTGAAGGCTCGAGTGAATCCCCACCACTTTGAGAGTGGCAAAAGCTGGACAGGCAACTACAACGGCAGTTGGAACCACTGGCTTCAGATGTCCTTGGAAGGAATGGTCCAAGGGCCTAGATGCCAACAGCTGAGGCTGCATTCCCGCTGATCCTTGCTATGCCAGTGTTTGAGGGAGCTTGATTAGCAACGGGAAATCCGTCCCTCATCTCCAATTCTACTTGGCATATCCGGTCCAAGGACAGCATCGGGCCCTTGCACAGAGTAAATGCTGTGGTAGGCTCTCGTCTGGTCTTCATCGTTCCTCATTCAGTGTACTCAAGCAAAGCATGAGTCGCTCATTATGGCTGTAACAGCACACATCACCGAACCACGCAACAGAGCCAGCCTCCGCTCATCCAAGGCCACGTCGATGTCTTCATTGAAAGGCTGCATGTCGCTCCGACGCGGTTTCTGGAGGACAAGGCAACCAGGGACAAACTTCAACGGCGCCTGAACATGTCGACTGACCGTCCGGACTTCTTCAGTCGCATGGTCAAGCACTCGGGGTCCGCCAGGGGCATGAGGATCGTCATCTGCGCCAGATGCATATCGGCCATGGCGGCGAAGCACTCCGTCGAGATGCGGTATTGTTGCGACGGCCGCGCAACTTTACACTACCTGTTCTGATTCAGTCACGTCTCGTGTCTTTGTGGCGAGTGAGCAATATAGCTCAACTACCTTTACAGGGGACCCTCATGGCGGCAGAAGTGCCATCACTGCATTCCAGCCGATACCACGGTAAATGTCCGAGTTTTGCAGAGACCTCTCCGGCGGACCACAACTCCACCTCCCCATCGCGTTTCTCCCAGGCAAGGTCGTCCTTCTTTCCATGCGGACATGTCTCGGTTTCAGAGCCATTGCATCTCGAAAACAAAAAAAAGATGACGATTTTGAGGGCCAAGTCAAAACTAAAACAATGGGCAAGGGGAAACCCGGCAAAGCAGCCACCAATTCCGTCGCCCAACAGAGCCGGTCTGGCCAAAGTTACGTTATAGATTGCTTGCTACGTATACAAGTTACCTAAAGTTGCACACAACAGTAGGTATGAGGTGGCAAGACGCAATAAGCAGCGCGATGTGTAAAGAGGCAAGCTCAAAGTTACGTTATATATTGCTTATTATATGTACAAGTTCACCTAGATTTATCCACTAGAGTAGGTATAATAACTACAGCAAGACGAAATAAGTAGCGCGATGTGCGAAAAAGCAAGCTCAAAGTTACGTTATAGATTACTAATAGAAATTGACTGCGTAGAGTTATGAGACATTGGTATTAATATCGCGTCTTTCTCTCATGTTCGAAATTGAAATTTTACTCCATGCCACAGCTTGACATTTACTCTATTAGCTATTCGGCTCTTTCTGCAAGATTCTCTTTTGCGTTCCTTCCAAAAAGGATCACACGCAACGATGAAGTACTCCATGATTATTGTTGCCGCTTTTCCTTGCGCCTCTCTCGCCGGACTGATTGCACATACACGGAGACAGAGTATCCCCCTAGGCGAGCTTTGCAAACTGTACCATGGCAACGAGCAAGCCTGCATTAATGACGTGAGGATGTGCTCACTGAGTGGAGCGACGGGCCCTGAGGACTACTGGAAGTGTGTACGAGCTGCCAGCCAGCAGCAGACACCGGGACCGAAGTTGGGACTCGAAGTGGGCAAAAAATGCGCCCTCTGGGGCAACGAGTGCGCCCACGGATTGGTGTGTACCAACAATGAGCCCACTTTGACGGTCAAATACAGGGGAACCTGCGAAATACCAAGATGGAGAGCAAGACCAGTGTCAGAGCCGAAGCCGTTCAGAGGCGCGAGGCAAGGGCCTCCCGGTTCGTCCAAGTTGAATCGTGCGTGCGACAAGACTGGCCAGCTGGCCGCGTACTAGCTCCAAGGAGGCATACAAGCCATAGGAGGAGCGACATTCGCTTTAGAACGAGGTTTATGTTTTATTATTAGGGATGAATACATCGTTGGTAGTACTGCCCTGACGGATTCGGACGGTGCCGAAGTGCTTAGTAAGCAAAGATGTAGGCCAATCAAGACTTCCCACCTCGGCATCACCAGCGTCACGACCGCACCTCATCACCACCAAGAATACAATGTCGGAACCGTACGTTACGTCCCTTGCGCCCCCGCCCCCGCCCTTCGACGTCCATCTCAAAGCTGACAAGGTTGGCTGCTTCACAGAATCTGCAACTTGCCCTCGGTGGAGGAAACCACGCAGCACCCGGCGTACAAGAGCGCCGTCTGGAAGCTGCAGCCTCACTCCTCCGGCAGCCTCCCCGTGGCCCGGGGGCGCGGCAGCCCCGTCCACATCTACTGGGAAGTCCACGGCTCCGGCCCGACCAAGCTCGTTGTACGTCGTCGCAACTTGAACAGACGGCCCGGATGTGGTCGTCTGAGACGGGAAGAGGACGAGTTCTAACTCCGGTTCCGGCCCCCCGCAGCTCGTCATGGGCCTCGCCGGCACGACCACGTCGTGGCAGGTGCAGACGCACCACTTCGGCCACGTCCACGGGACGCAGAACTCGGTGCTGGTGCTCGACAACCGCGGCGTCGGGCGGTCCGACAAGCCGCTGGGGCGGTACACGACGTCCCAGATGGCCCGGGACGTGCTGTCGGTGGCCGACCACGTGGGCTGGACGCAGCCGCGGCAGCTCAACGTCGTGGGCATCTCGCTCGGGGGCATGGTGGCGCAGGAGCTGGCGTGCCTGGCGCCGCGGCGCATCCGGTCGCTGTCGCTGGTGAGCACGAGCGCGCGCGTCGAGAGCGGCAAGACGCTCGCCCAGACGGCCGCCGACCGCATCGGCCTGCTGCGGCCCAAGCCCGAGGGCCGCGCCGTCCGCGACACCGCCGCCCTCCTCTTCCCGCCCGCCTTCCTCGCCGCCCCCGACGACGCCCTCGCCCTGCCCTCGCCCGCCGCCACGCCCCTGTGCGCCCCCGCCGACACCCCCGACGGCGAGTACCGCCGCTTCGGGTCCAACTTCCAGCGCTTCCAGGCCCAGGAGCTGCACAAGCGCCGCGCCCCCGGCGCCCTGACCCTGCCCGGCTTCGTCGGCCAGCTCCTCGCCGCCGCCGGCCACGCAAAGTCGCCCGCTCAGCTGCGCGCCATGGCCGACGACGTCGGCAGGGACCGCATCCTCGTCCTGCACGGCGACGCCGACAACATGCTCGACGTGCGCAACGGCCGCCGCCTGGTCCGCCTGCTGGAGCCCGGCGCCGCCCTCGTCGTCGAGGGCTTGGGCCACGCGCCCATTTTCGAGAGGAGCGTCTGGTTCAACGCCCTGCTGGACGAGAGGCTGCGTGCCTGGTCGAGGCTGTGAGGCGCGGATAAACCGTGTGTGTGCACACATGCACGCATGCACATGCACGCGGGCATACGTACGTGCCCTTGCGCCAACTGAACACGGCGCAAAGCACCTCTCCCATGGTTTGGCAAGCAGCACCGGCCGAGCAACTACTCCTCACATCTGTCGCCATGTAACTACTTGGTAGTTTCTACCCAGTCACCGGCATCCCATCTAAACAGTTGCATCGTCCCGTTTCATCCAACATCTCCCTCCAACCCTTACGACCGCTTGTCTGGCAAGTACGTGCAATTATAGGCACACTAGGCAGAATACAGAATACCACTTAGCATCTATCACTAACCAGCTGCAACTTATTGTTACGTAGCATCGTATCTATCCTCTTTTAATACACGTCTTATATTTCTCTTACCGTTTCTGTCGCCCTTCTCTGCCCTGCTGCCCCTATGGTTGTTCCATCCCCCCAATCGCTCCAGGCATCATTTCCGCCTTCGCATTGATCCCCAATGCAGATCTCACCCTTTACCTATCCCCAGCCAATCTTCGGGCCTGGACCTCGCCAAGAGCCTTGGTGCCGCTGAAAAACGCAACCACCCCCACGACAGCCATCACCGGCAGCGTCTGGAACAAGTTCCACGTACTGTAGTACGACAGGAACACCCCTTCCATGGCCACGATGGACCCGCAGAAGAGGGCATGTGAAAGCGGCGCATTGCCAATGGCCGTTGGAACGTGGCAAAGGTTGCCGCCAAGTCCAATCCACTATACCAGTCAGCACACGCACGCCCTCAAAAAGGAGGCTGGAAGTGTTTGAAAGACATACCCCGAGGAAGAGAGCAGGCACGGTGGCCAGCACAGCAAGCGAAAACACCAGCGACACAATCTTGGGCGGGCTCTTGGGGTCCGCGCGGAAAACGTGATGGATCTCAGCGAGCTTGCCATACCGCAGGGGAGCAGCGGGACGGGACGTGGGGTGGTCGGGATCCAACTTGACAGCAATGTCGAAGACGGGCGTCACGGACCCCTCGGTTGACCCGGTCGAACCGAGGACCAGGCTGGCCTCGAGGGGAGCGGCCGCGGTGAGAAGCTGGGCGGGGAGGTCCTTGTGGCTCTGTGCAAGACCAAAAAGAAAAAAGGAGAGAAGTAAGCATCTTGTGAAACCGGCGTCTCTCCAGCGCAACGTACGATTTGGACCACGCCCTTGCCAGACTCCTTCAGAGTCAAGGCATACGGCGCCTCCAGCCCAGAAGCTTCCTTGATGACCAGGAAGGCCTGGTGCGGTCTCCTGGCTTTGGATCCGTCCTTGGTGGTCAGTGTTATTTTGAGGACATCCTGGTGCCCAAAGTCGATTGTCTTCTTGGACCGGTCGGCGCTGGAGAATCTGCAGAGATGGAAGCAGAAAAAGACACAACTGTCAGTCGCGCGTAGTGGTAGCAGGCGTACGAGGAAAACTTACGTCTCGACCGTCTTCTCGGAGGTCTTGGAGTCCACTGAGACAGAAGCATCTGAAAAAGTCCAAGAGGTGGCGTGAGCTGCGGCGGCGAGGGCCAGCGCCGTCGAAGCTGCAAAGAAGCGCATTGTGTTGGTTTGGCGTGGGGAGGCAGATGGTCGATTGACAGCTTGGTGAGGGAAGCAGCTACGTACGAAGTTGAGGAATACGGAATACGTGGTTGGAGGTGGGGCCCTGTGATTGGTCGGCGTACGGTGCGAGACAGTGTGAGCATTGGCAACAGCCACGCTGGCCTTGATATCCAACCCAGTGGCCGCGGTACAGCTGGGATACACACAAAAACGATAGAATCCATCATGACAGCCATTTTAAGCACGATTACAATGGCATGAGAGCACATATGGCAGTTGTGTCAACGTTGAAATGTAAATCTACACTGGAAAAACGTAGCGCGGCGCTTCCAAGCACATGAACAAAACCCACACACCCCAACGCCAAGCATCAAAACTCATCATCACAGCTCAGTCCTTTTGCCGAGCACATTCTGCGTAGCACTCCCCTCCAGCGCGGTCCTCGCGGCCGTCGTATTCGACAGCCCACCGAGCTCCATAAACTCCACCACAAACGCCGTGACTATCCTCGCCCAGTCCCTCGTCGTTGCCAGGTCCAAGTGCTCGCCGTCGTCGTCCAGGGTGTGCCACACGGGTGGGAAGTGTCCCGGTATCAGGTGCAGCACATCCACACCGCGCAGCATAAAGGGGATGTGGTCGTCCTCGATGTAGTTGCGGCCGAACTCCGCCGCCTGCTTGTCCCGGTCCGGGAGGAAAGGCTTCGCGGGCGTGGACTCGAGCAGGTTGAGGGCGCGCATGCGGCCCTCGAGAGCCGCCATGTTCCTGTAGGTCCAGTGCGTGGGAAGAAAGTACGAGGGGACGCTGGGGCTGGGCGAGCCGAGGAGGTCGAGGAGGACGAAGAGGGAGATGCTCTCGAGGGGCGTGCGGAAGGTCGACAGTGTTGGGTGGGAGGTTTCGTCCCATTCTTGCGCCAGGGATCTGCAATCCGACGGTCAGCATTGGAATACGCACTCCTCGTGGCGCTGGGTGTGAATTGACGCACCTCGCTCCATATAGCGAGTCGGTATCAGACCACTGCACAAAGGCCTCCTCGCCATCAAGAAACAAAATCTGCACGCCCTGCCGCTCCTCTAGCCCGTCGTGGCCGTCTTGCCACTTCTTGGTCAGCGCGGCATCGATGCTCCTCGCCACATGCATCAGCATGGCACACGGCGCGGCGGAATCAATGGCGCCCACGAAGCCCTCGGGCTTGATCAGCGAGTCGAAGTGCGCGACGAGGGTCAGGCGCGACACGTCGCCGGGATGCGAGTCGGGCGGGTCTCGACGGAATATCAAATTGGAAAAGGGCACATCTCTGGTGTCGCTGAGGGGCGTCTTGGAAGTCGAGTTCTGCCACGAGAGCTCCCACGACGGCAGCGACGACTGGAAGAAGTCGACAAAGTGTTTCTGGGTCTTGTGGCTGCCTTGGGTGCCAGGCACACGGGGGATCAGTATGGGGGCCAGGAGCTTGCCCGTGTGTATGTCGAAGTCGTCCCCGGGCGACGGGATGTTGCGCAGATCGTCGTCGGTGAGGCCGGCGGCGGCGGCAGGGAGTGCGCCGAGCACCGCGAAAAGGGCGCCAGCGAGCATGGAGATTAATGACGACATGAGGACACCATTTCGTTGGCAGCCAGCCCGTGGATGATGGCAAGGTGGCTGAGCCCGGTGTTGGACGGTGTTGTTGAAATTTGCATCTTGGAGACACTTGGTCTTCGCCGCGGAGCAAGTTGGACAGCTAACGATAACCTTGCCTGCGCGTCTCCACCTTTTCAGGCGACGCAGGAACGGCAGGGCAGGGTGGCCATTGGCTGGCACACAAACCCCGTCATCCAACATCAACCACATGTGCGCCCGGGACGTCATGCCATCCGGGTAAGCTCCAAACACCGTCATCGATTCATTGTCTAGAATAGAGACCAAGAGAAGGAAATCTCCCAGTCACCACAACCACATAGGCTCCTGCGTACACAGGTTATGCATGCGTGCGTGCGCGTGTGCGTGCGTGCACCTTCGCTTTGCCGCCCCCCTCGACAACTTCGTAAAAAAATCAAAACAAAAACAAAGATAATACACGACCCAGCGCTGCCGCCGCCCGGTAAACTTGAACCCCTTCATTGACCACAGTGACGACAATAAACAAAAAGTGAAAAGGGAAAAAAAAAAAAAAAACTCAGTCAATAAATAATTCCCTGGTATAAAACAAAAGTTCCTGTGCTCCAAGTCCGACCCTCTCCCAATGTAGTACATGTCCCTCGCTGATGAGTCTCGCCGATTCGACCTTCTTTACCATTCCGCTTGCCCCCATGTCTTGTGTCTTGCCCCCTTTGTTAGTCCATCTCGACGTCTCCGCTGGGTGGCGCAACCCCGTCGTCCATCCACTTGCGGAAGTTCTTGTTTTGCTCCTGAACCTCCTCGGGGCTCATGTCCTTGGTCCACGAGGGGTTGTGCACCATCTTCTCTACGAGCTTGCTTTCGCGGTGCATGCCAAGGGCCTTTGTGAATTTCTCCCGCCGCTCGCGTTCCTCCTGCGTGCGCGGCGACCTGTCGTAGATGAAGTATTCCGAGGTACCAGGACCCCAGACCATCTTGGAGCTCTTGAGACAGATGCTAGTCGTGAGATTCTCGCTGTACGAAAGCGGCTTTGGTACCTCATCGGAGTCTGAGTCGGCATCACCGCAGGGGAGGTTTCGCGTGAGAACCACCTTTTGCAGCTTGGATCGGGGAATGCCCTCGGTCGGTTCAACTCGGATAAACGACGAGATGTAGTACTGCCAACGCTCACGGACCTGCATCTCGTCCATGTAGAACGTCGTCTCGTCGCGCTGCAGCCATCGCACAGTCGCCTCGGCCTTCTGGGGGAACTGCATTTCCCTGTTAGCAGTTCAAGTCCAAGCACTCATTGCAGTCGCACATGGCAACGGCCGCCGACTCACCCAACAAATAACAAAAATATCCCCGTCCTTGACGCACTTCTCTGCAAACTTCCGTGCCGATATTTCCGTCTGATAACTCGTCTCGTCCTTCTCCCGGCTGGTCAGATACTGATGGATGAGATCCGGCGTTTTCTCCTTGGCATCGGTGCTGCTGCAAGTCAAGGCCAGTCGGCATAGCGTCTTGAGGAGGTCCTGGATGGTGTACAACTTCCAGCCATTCTTGAGGTAGTAGTGGCGCAAGACATCCTGGTATCGGTTCTCGTCGACATCACCAGTAATGTACTCCTCAATCAACTCCACAGTCTTGGGCCAATAAGTCTCCGGGGGGTCCGTCGGCTCAAAGAAGGTCATGTGGTTCTCCGTGAAGCCAATATCTCTGGCCGGCTTGGGCCTGTTGAGGCGCTCGACCGCCTGAGCAACGAACTCTTGGCTCTCCTTGATATCCAGCAAACGCCCGTAAAGGGTCTGGAAGATGCTGAAGAAGACGTAAATGGTCTGGTTACAGAAGAAATTGTACCAGGGGCGGGTAAAGAAACCATCCGCCTTCAACTCGCCGCCTTCGTCAAGCAGTGTGTTGTCTCCGCTGACAACTACCGGCTTGGGAATGGTTGGCATCCACCGCTCGTTCGACACCTCTGGAACAGCAGCTTCCTCCGGGGCATCGGCCATCTCCTCTTCATTGGCCGACGTGACATCAGGAGTGGTCTCCTTGCTACCAGAAGCGGCACTGTCTTCCTTTTGACTCCTGGGCTTGCTGCCGTTGCGTCCGGGGTCCAAGACTCCTCTAAGTAGGTCCCCCTTCTTGCCGTTACGGCGGCTTCGCCCATTGGTCAGCTCAGCAGGCGTAGCATCCTCGACATCGTCCTCGCCAGAATCAGGCTGCATCTTGGGAAGCTTGTCCTGATACATTTCTTCGGGAAGGTCGAAAAAGGCCGGGATGAAGCTCTCAAAAAAGTCCAAAATTCTCTCCTTCTCCTGCGTGCTGTGCTGCCCATTGTGCATGCTATACAGCATCATCAAGCGAAGTAGTTCGAGGAGAACCTGCTTGTTGCTCAAGTCCCAGACCAGTTGGTGCCGCGGGGCTTTGCCCCTGAGGACACGCTCTCGGCGTTGCTCCTCATGCTTGGTCTTGATAACATCCACCAGGTGCTTCGCAGTCAGGTTCCTCTTGTCGGTGGACTTGACCAGGATGCCCATGTGATCCAAACTCTTGAGATGCATGTTCTCCGTCTGCGCATGCCAAACCTTCTCCCATTCACGCTGGGAGAAGCGCCACTCTTCATCCTTTTGTCTCATACGGGCCAGCAAGACGGGCACCACGTCAAAGGGGTGGCTGTACATGTCGTTGACAACGTCAATGCCCCTCTCGCCATAAATTTTCTTGGTGATTCGCTTGAATATTGACGTGCTCTGGCCGGCAAGGGCGGCAGGCATATGGAAGGCTTCTCTCTCGGCAGGCGACATGGCGAGCATTTGCTGCGCAATGGGCTCCAGCAGCTGGATGCATTTCAGATTGGCCTCAATGTTGAAGTCGTAGTCGTGGCGCTCTTCTTCGATCCTGTGAAGACCCTCTTCGAACTGATTCTTCCGGTGAGCGACAAATCCAGAGTCTTCGCTGGCCCAGGTAGGGTGCGAGGCCCACTGGTCGTTGAGAACCGAGTTGCACAATTCATCGCGGCCACTGCAAGGCTTCAAGCGCTCTCTCTTCGGAAGGAGTCTGTAGCTAGGGCCGTAGCCACGGCAATTGCTGAGGGACAGCTTCTCCGTAGGAGGTGCAGGCCGATTCTCAATTACGACGTCATTAGAATTCACGCCGACAAATGTTTTCCAAAAGGACATGAGGTCAGGGTTGGCTCCGATGAACAGGGCACCCTTGTGGAAGAGGGTGTTGCGGTCAATAATGCCCTGGCTGAAAAGGTTGCACAGCTTCAAGAACTCGTTCATCGACGACCGATTGCTGAGAAACTTCTTGACACGCTCAAAAAAGGCAATTTCTTCCTGGTTGGAGGTGGCAGAGGGGCGAGGAGGATATGGCTCAGGCATGACTGGGGTAAGTGTAGGCTCGATAGTGGAAGGATCCCCGGTGGCCCTGGCATGGCTGAGTTTTGTCCTCTTGCCAGCCCCATTTACGACGCTCTGCTGAAGCCGACTTGCCGCGTTGGTGTCGAGAGGGGCGTTTTCAGCAACGGCAGCTTGCTTGTCGCCGCGAGGCCTCTTCTTATTGTTGTCTTTGCTGGCGCTGGGAGGCGGAGCAAAACTGCCCAGAGGAGGCATCTTTTGCCCGCCAGGCTGGGGAGTTTGGCTAGAGCCTGCAGGCGCGCCTTCATCTCCACGGCCGGGTGTCGCCTTTGCTTGCCCTGCAGATTCGGGTAGGAATTGCTTGAAGTCCTCGAGCAGATCCGGTGCGGCGTTGAAGAGAGTGGTAACTTGAGCATAGACATCCTGAATGGGCTTTTGTTCCCGCTGGTAGGTCTGCAGTATTTCAAGAAACTGCTTATAAATCTCTGGCTTGTCTTGGAACCGGTTCTTAATCTTGTTGACATAACTAATCGCATGATTAAACTCGACGGGGCCACGTCGCTCCATGTTGGCTTGGTTGCCGGGACCGGAGTGTGCTCCGCCGTGGCCGGATGTTGGACCTGGAGTCTGTCTAGTGCCTGTCACGGCGGCGACAGCGCCAGATTGTCCCTGGGGCGCATTTCTTTGCGCTGAGCCTGGAGCATCAAAGGCGCCACTTTGAGCAGCGGCCTGGACGAAGAGACTAGCCCCGTTCTGCAAGGGTGTGGCAAAGTTGGCCTCTGGGCTCTCGATGTTGTGCTGCGAACGCTGCTGCTGAGGTGGTTGCGGCGGCTGCTGCTGCTGCCACTGGGCGCCGCGTTCGGGGAACAGAGGCTGCCCAGCACCGGGACCGCCATGTTCTCCTTGGCCTCGTCCAGCGATGGACTGTACTGTAGTCCCCATCGGGGTTGTCACCCTGATCGTATTCGGGTCGTTCCCAGCGCCGCATTCGATTCTGTAGCCCGGGGGCAGAAATGTGTTGAAACCTTGAATCAGGTTCGGGTGCCCAGCGAACAGTTCAGAGACTCGATTAATGACGCCCGGTGTATCAATGCTAATGCTAGAGGTTAGAAAAGTGCCAAGATCCTAGCCGCACCGTAGAGAACCACGTACGCTTGACTCTTGAAGTCCTTCATAATGTCCAAGAATCTATTATACACGTCGGGTTGGTCATGGAACTGGACCTTGACTTGGTCCAAATAAGTCAAGGCATCCTAGCATCGCACAGGTTAGCCCTGGATTCGCACCAATGTCACCTCATTATGAAAAGCCAATGTACAAGAAAAGTGTGGTAAAGCGACCAGCGCTGCATATCATCACCGCAGATATTCATCACACGTTGTCCGCCCTCTCGAAAGGCTTCAACGAGCTCTTGAGTGGCAGTAAAGCCTAGGTGCGATGCGCGACACGTAGTCGTTTGTGAGCCACGCAGGGCTCGAGATGCCTGCCGCTGGGCAAACAAAGATGGCGACCCCTCCCTTCGACTTGATACAAGAGGGGGTGGTGGCATGTTGTTTCTCAAAAGGTCGATAGCAGTTTTCTTCTGGCATCACAAATACCCATGAAAAAGCAGCAATGACGCGGAAAGGTGCAAAAGGGGGAGTGGGAAGACAGACAACCAGAGGCGGTCATAAAACGTGACTGGCATCCGATGATTCAGTAGGGAGCAAGGCAAACTTGCTCTCCCGATGGTCCGCCCCAACCGCGCGGTGACCATGAACCCTCATGAGAGCAAAAAAAAAAAAAAGAAATCCCCGAAATCTGCACTCACATTCAAAATAGGCTGCTGGCCCTGCGTGATGCCCCCCGGGATCTGATGGCCGCCAGGCGTCACTCCCACTACAGCAGCCGCTCCCTTTGCGGCCGTCCCACGAGCGTCCTGCTGGCCCGGCTGCTGTTGTTGTCCCTGGTGCAGGCCCTGATGGGGACCACCAAATCCAGGACCAGCCGGGCCGGACGCCGGCTGCGAAGCGTTCGGGGGAGCTTGCGAATGCCCAATCGGCGCGTAGATTTGATGCTGCTGCGATGCGGCGCCGCTCTGTTGCAGCGGTCCGCCAAAGTTGACAGGGCCGGGCGGCGCGCCCAAAGAAGCACCCGGGGGCGGTGGATTACCGCTGTGATTGGCAAGTAGACCGCCAGGACTGTGTATAGCACCGGAGATCCGTGATGCCACAGGCTGGTGAATGGGGATGGAACCAGCACTGCTCTGATGGGGAGCTCCTCCAGGGCCCGAACGGCCCTGCTGGCTCCGGTCGGCTTGTTCTCTCTCTCGTTCCTGGTCACGGCGCAAATCCTCGTGCTGCTGCATGGCGCGGTGTCGATCGTCGATTTCGCGGTCGCGGTCGCGGTCGTACGGCGCACCACCACTGCGCCCGTGGAGGTTCTGGTTGTTCATGCTCTTGTCAACTGGGACCACGAAGGCGTTAGCACAGTTTACCTTGGCCATAAAAACAAGTAGACTTGTCTCTCAGACGCTCCGTCCCTTCCCCATATCCAGAGAATCCAATGTTGCCGTGGGATGTGGCATCCATTCCGAGCTCAACACGGTCGGCGACACGAGGGAAAAAGCGGCCTGGGTACTTACAGCTCGTGGGCAGACCTGGAGCAGTAAAACATCTACATGGATGCAGAGAGTTACAGCTTCACACAGTGTGTAGATGGAAGAGAGTAGATATTACAAGGTCGGGTTTAGAATATGCCGTAAGGGGTGAGGGACGGTTGAGAGGAGACGCAAACCACACGACGAACAGGCTGGTGCAAACTTGGGAAGCTCTCCTGGCAGAATCGAGAGCGGGTGACGAGATCTGAACGTCCTCGCATAAGCGCTACGCGGGTCTGGCCGCGTCACGTGGTGATAAGACGGGCTGTGTGGGTACTTATCGAGTAACTGGGCATGGCGAGGCTGGCCGTTCAGATGCCTGGGCTTGTAAAAGCAACCCAGAGCTGGCAGGTAACGTTACTTGGTAGGTAACTATATGGAAGTTAGCTCCAGAAACTCCCTTGTTTTGGACGTGAATGGATATAAATGAATACATCTTTAAAATACTATCTCTTTGTAGTCTAGCCCACCGCTCACGGCGCCCAACTCCAAACGTGAATACGGAAATGACGAAGCCATACCCAGGGGCTACCACGCAACCCTTGCCACATCATACATTCTGCATGAGCAGACAAACTAAGGAGCATTGTTTAGAGTAATATACTAGAAGCCCTTGGATCCGTCACTCATTGAGTCCTGCACTCAAATCGATTCTGACACATCTACACGTGCTCCTCTTTGTCCTCGCCACCGGAGCTGGCAGGTGGACTCAACAACCATGACTCCGCAACTTTCTCGAGTGGACGTCCGCATTGATAGCCATCAGACTTCAGAAAACCTTTGGTGTCGGCAGCCTCGTCTTTCTCTCTCTAGGACGTGGGCGGCGGCTGTGGTTTTCGGATAATCTTGATCTTTGGCCTGGCGCTGACCGGTGTCGCCGAGGTAGGGGGGCTGCTAGCTTTGCCAGCCGACGGCGTTGCAACCTTGGCGTCAATAGACAACTTTGGTGTTGACTGTGGTACCGGTGAAGCCGTTCCCGGCAGCGGCTTTCGCGTAACTTCGCCTGAAGGTAGTGGCTTTCTCGGCTTGGCAGTGATGTTGTTCCTGGAACTTCCTGGTGAAGCTTCCTTGGGGGCTCCGGTAGGAAGCGCCGTTCTTGCCATGGGTGCTGGCCCGGTTGGCAATCCAAGAATCACAGACAAACTTTTAGGGTCGCCCGTCTTCAGCGTCACCATACGCCTCTTCTTGGATGTCTTGTCACCATCGATGATGGATGACTCGGTCTTTGTGCGCTTTGGTACAGGAGTACCGCTTTCATTTTCCGGTCGAGGTCGCTTTGGTGCGGCTGACGCATGTGTTGCACTATTTCCGGGCTTTAGCTTTGTTTCCGTACCATTGGCGTTTGACACCCACGACGCGGCAATGATCTCGCTTTTGCTCCGGCCTGGAGCGGGAGTGGGACGTTGTGGTGTGGACAACTTGGTGGTGCTGATTTTGATAGAGGGTGGTTTAGGAATAACGGGCGGTCGACTGTCTCCAGGAACATCAGGAAAGGTAATGGGCTCCTTCGGTTGCGTCTTGTAGTGTGACTTGAAGCGCACAATCAATCGATCAGCGAGCCTCTTGACGGGTCTCTCCACCGTCCAGGCCTTGGGGAGGTTGAGCGTCAGCACCCAGCCCTGAGTCTCCTCAAACATCATGGCTGCCAAGTCCAGCAGACTCTCTACCTCGCTTCGTCCTAGGCCACGATGGTCGAGCGCCTTACGCATTGCATTGCTGTAAAATCGTTCATCCTTGACATAAATCTCGTCCATTTCCTTTCGCAAAGCCTTGAGGGCAGCATCGAGATTTTCTTTACGGGCAATCCTTTCCTTCCTCGCTTCAATCTCCTGGGCACTATCCTGCACCAGGAGAAGCGTCTCTTCGATATCGTCCGTCGCCGGTTCATTCTTGACAATCCTGGTCTGTTCTCCAAAGGCGATTGCAGCAAGACCACTGGCCATCGCTCGAATGAGCTTGGTGCGAACGAATGGGGATCTGTCCGTCATGAGTGCAAAGAGAAAGAAATTGAAGAAGGTCGCATCCATGAGGGCTCCCAAGTCTATGAGAGCCTCGAAGGCCTTGATACGGATCAAGTCTCGGGTGCCGTCCAACAGATATTGGGCGAAGTCAGAATAGTTCTTTGGGATAACCTCTGCCTTCATAAGCCGCTGTTTCGCGTCCAGGCCAGCAATAGTCCACAGGTTCTGGTACGAGTTGGTCCATTCGTCACGCCGCAGGACGCGTTCGATCTGTTCCATGGCTTTTTCAAGAAACAGGCGCTCTTCCTCATCTGGGGCTTTGCTTTGACGAGCAAGCCAGTCGTCCTTCTTAGATGGGATGAGAGATGTAGCAAGAGCTTCGACCAGAGTGGCGATGTAGAAGTGATCCGAGTACGGATTGTCCTCGTTGTTGTTAAACAAGAGCTGGTCCAGGATGAAATGACGCGCTTCCAGCGGACAGCGGTAGGTTTGGTCTCGAACTTCAGAAATGGCCTTGATTACAGCACGCCTAACATGATACTGTTTCTTGTCCGTAAAATCATTCGGAAGCGGCTGGTTGGTTTGTTGGTAGCAAAACATTTCACGGAATGCCCTCATGAGCTGTCTCAAGCCTAGTAGGGGAATGTCCTTGATGTTCGATTGCCGCGGTAGTGCCTCAGCAGCCATCGTCCGGATGCCATGAAAGTATCGCCGGTCAATCAAGGTTCGAACAAGGAAGCCAGAAGCAATAGGGTGGAGTGGTCCATGAGTGAGATAGAGCATGGCGTCTTGCTGTGCTACCACGTCCCTGTCTTGTTGCAGTTGGGAAACGTACATGTACGGCTCGAGAGTGCGTTTCATATCACACGCCCACTCGAAGTCGGCATCAACACGTATCCATTCGTAAGACTCTTGGTCCATCTTTCGCTCCGTCTCTGGGTCCCACTCTATGAGTTCCCAATCCTTTAGGTCGTCCGGGGTCTGAAGCACATCTCCAAGGCAGTAAAGCAACGCATCATCAGCATTCTCTGCAATCTCCATGCTTGCGCCACCACTGTGCTTCTCCTTCATGCGTCGCGTCCGCTTGAGTCGCTTATATTTAGTATTGTAGGGGATTTCAAACTTTGTCGATCGTGTAGCATCCTCCCGTATCTCAAGGATGTGCTCGTAGGGAGTGCCGTCGGCTTCGTGGATCCTCACAGTCATGGGTCCAGTAAACAACGGCTGCACCTCTCCCAACTTCAGTCCGGCTCGTCGCTCCTTGACGACCCGTAAAAAGTCATCCTTTTCCAGTCCCCCGGTTCTCTTGGCTGCTTGGTGTTGTATCTGATTAAGAGTCAACTCCACGCAAAGCCTCTTCTTGTTGAATTTTGCCTTGACGTCGAATCTGGGGCAGCCTGAGCCATATACCCACTGGTTCCAAAAGGCCTCCAAACGATACCGCGAGCCCTTCTCGCATACAGCTCTGAACTTCTCTGTATCCAGAATAGTGGAACGATCGCTGCTTTCGATCTGGGCCTTGGTCAAGAACTTTTGGAGGATTCTCGTCAGGCCATGGCCACCAGAGGCCTTAATCATTCGTTTGTCAAGGATGAAGAAGACCACGGGGACCTTCAAGGCCATGAAATCCATTTCAAACTCTCCCAAGTGCAAGTTTGGACCAAGATCGAACAAAGACGGTCGATCAATGTCGACAATGACCAGCTTGTCCGACATAGTCTTCATACGGAATCTATGTTCATTGTTTCCACAGAGCTTCTTCATGAATAAATCGGTCATGTAGTGGGCGATACCGAGAACAAGCCAGAGATCATTGCGGGTATTGGGTATCATGTTGATACCGATCCACTGGTACGTCAAAGTAAAGACAATCTTCCTGGTTGTTTCGATTTCAGTGTCGATGATGTCCCCTGGGAAAAGCAGACGTGTACTGATAAATGCCAGCGAATGCAACGGCACAGTGTCCTCCACCATGTCTTCGAGAAAGCAGATTTTGAAGTTGCCAAAGGGATATTTAGCAAAGGTGTAGGTCAAGAAGTCCGCTGCCATTGTCAAGGCCGCCCCTGTATTGCGTACCCAGTCAGTGCGGCCAGGCAAGCAGTAGGCATGGACCTTCAAGGCGCTCACGCCGAGCTTGACTTCATCCTCCTCTGCTCTAAATTCAGATGAGAGGTCGATATGCTCAAACGGCCCAATGGCAAATCCCAATTTTTGCACTGACACCTTCTTTTCCGGCTCAAATGTCATGATCTTTTTGTGGTCGTTTTGAGGGTCGATCGTCTCCTCCATGAGGAACCCAGAACAAACCACGGTCATCTCTCGGAGCTTGTCTTCTTCTGCCAGCAGCATCTGGCGGTCATCATTGTCATGAGACTTGTCAACACCATCGACCGCGGTGTCCTGTTGCGTGGCCAGCGCTTGCTGGAGCGCTTCCCCAAGGGTTCGAGGAAATCGTATCGAGATTCTCCAGTCGCACCGGGCGCCGTGGTCGTCTACGCAGGGAAAAATGCATGATGCCGTTCCTGGATGGATTGAATGTCGTGTATACATGTGTGTGTAGCGACTGTCAAGAGCATCCACTCCAACGAAATGCAGGCCATCCCGCGGGTTCTTGTTGGTAAAGGGAACGGTCACTTTGAACTGCTTGTGCCCCCTGTTGGCGCCGTCGACGTTCAAGGATGATTTCCTGATTATCAACTTGGGGCGCTCGCTGTCCTTGGCCCCACGAAGACTGACCCTTAACGACCCGTAGACTGGTGTGCATCCCTCGATCTCTCTATTCTCGGCGGGAACATCAGTCTTTCGGTTGTAGAAGACATTTCGGGCCCTGTTCCGACGAAGGTCATGGTGCTCGGCCGTCCAGTTCCAGTTCTTGGAATGAAAGAGTTTGTGGTACGGGTCCTGGTATTCGGCAGACACCTTTTGCTTCTGTCCCTCAATCACTTCCCCGTGGACGTCTCGCATCTCGGTAATGGTCACATTACTCGTGTCGATTTCGCAGTGGGCTGCATCGAGACGGATCTCCTCGGTATTATCGGAGAAGATGACGATGTAGATGTCAACAGTGCCATCGATCCTTCGCTCGCGAAAATTCACGTCCAGCTTTGCCTCCTGCTTGATGACAAAAAACTCCTGAACTGGATCGTCCTTTATGGTCGGCAAGTTGTCATTTGTCTGTAGCAGAGGGTGTGTCTCGACACCATCAAGAAGCGACATAGTGGCTCAACTACAAGTCGCTTTGCTAGGCTGTCGTCGAAGGCCCCAAACGCCCCCGTGTTTGGTTGCTGTTTCTTCGATGCCCAACTCCCTGGGCGAGTCGGCCGTCAGAGACCTCGCATGAGCGAGCGCCCTTTGATGACCTTTACAGGCGCATTCGAATGTCGGAGTTTCCCGAGTCGTCATTCGCATTCATAACAAATGGTAGGCCAAGGAATGTCGCGACGGCACGACGAGGTCGACGAGGCAAGGACAGATGTTTGGAGAGCGATGGACGGGATATGTATGGTAGCTGAAAAGATGTCCTCGTGACAGGACACGCGGTTCGGACCGAAAAAAAAAATGGCGGACCGAATAGCGCAGGCACGATGCACCGCGAGAAGAAGTATTTTATTGTAAAGTAAGTACCTATGCGAGAGGCGGGCGGCGTATCGTCAATCGCAAGAAGTTATGGGTAGCTTTGCATCAAGTCAAACGCACGGACCACCGAGGTTCCTGGGGTGCACAAATGAGGTCTGGCGTGCCACTTCCCGTGCCACATTCCACATCAACACTGCACGGCGCGGACTATAAGTGCACAAAGTTCAACCATGCATGACATGTAAAATCAAAAATGCCTCCATCATATTCCATGCTAGGACACAATGCACCGGGTATCTTATGTGCCTAGAAGCTAGACATGCTATTTCTGCTGCAAGCCAACTAACGTTACGCTCAAAAAACACAATGGCGACTCATCCTGTTGCCTAATCCCCACGCCCAGGCTCCTACCTGCTCAAAATGTTCCTAGTCGATAATGCACAAGCTCGTCAAGTATACTACATCCAAGTGCTGCGTCAGCGGTCTCTTAGCGGGAGATGGTGACCCTTCTTGCGCCCCCAACGCCATGCAAAGGCAAGAAAGTAAGAAAAGGGGCAAAAAGCTGGGCGAAGACGGGGCGGTATGGCGCCCCGGCCGGCGTGTCAATAATTGCCAAGGAGAAAATAACTTCAGTGTGCAGCGGTATTAGCCCCGACTCCTACGCTTGTCTCTCCGCTTCCTGCGTGCTCTGGACTTGAGCAGCTCCTCGTCGCGATACCCCTCCGGCAGAACAAAGTCTGCTTCTTCCAGGTCCGGAATCGGGTGGCCCCAAGCCAGCACCTTGCGGCCAACGCGACGCGTTCGGTTGAGGGCGTGGTCTCGCTCATATTTCTTGCCAAAGAACGAAGTGAATCCTTTTTGCGCCTCTGCTGTTTTGGGCGGCGTGACCCGTGGCGGTGGCCTGAGCCTTCTGGCACTTGCGGCTGCCATCTGGGACCTTGCCAGAGCCTCTTGACGAAGCTGCTTGGCAGGTGACGCATCGCTCGTATCGCTCTGTGATGTCACCACCTCTTCCTCGGCGTCTTCCAAGACCTCGTCCGCATCAAGTCCCATCTTGGTGCCTCCTCTACCGTCTTGGCTCTCGTCGACGTCGTCTTCTGCAGTTGAATTCTCAACCTCGTCTGCTTTGAGCGGTTCTGCCTGCTCGTCTCCCTCTTGTTGAGCCAGCGCAGCTTCTTGCTCGGCCTGCAATACCTTCTCCTTCTCCAACTTCCGCCGCTTCTCCTCCAAATTCCACGTGCGGAATTTGTCCAGTATGGCTTGGCAGCCCTTGATGAAATATGCACGCGCAGGCTCAAACGACTTCTTCCTCGTTTCTGTGACGCCGCTAACACCCATAATTCTAAGCCAATCATGGCCCTGCAGACCCTCGAGAAGCCGAATTATTTGGTCCTTCTCATGCTGAGCGCGTCCCTTTTCAGAGTTGCGTATGGACCGCTCTATCCGCTCTGCTCTCTTGTGCGAAGGCTCAAAAATCCCGTCCGGTAGTGGATCGTCGAGGTTTTTATTGGTTTGTTGGGTTTCCAAGAATTTGAAGTCGATTCTTTGTGAATCAAAAACGTCCGTGTATAACGAATCGCCATATCCACGGACTGGAAATTCTAAGATGCGGCTTTGCTGCTGCATCCGTGCTGCTCCACGCTGTGTTTCCGCGATGACACGCCGGGGATTAGAGTCAACCACCACAATTGGAGTCTCAGGAGTCAACAAGTCTGCCCAGCATGTTAGCGCAACGCGCACACGCGCACACACGAACAGAGGGGGGCCTGTGCCAGGCCCAGTGGCGCCATACGTACGTTGCTCCTTGGGATCGTTTCCGATCACTTCGTCATAATCGGGAAAGTACGCAGACAAGTCGCTCTTGAACCTAGTAGCCTCCTGGGAGCGCAATTTGCGCCCCTGCTCGCGGGTAGATGCAGGCTGCGGCTGTAGCCGGTCAAGCTCTGCCTTGATGCCATTGATCACTTTGGCTTGGTGTTTGGTGAAATTTGGCTCCAGCTCCACGGGTGATTTCGGCTTGGGGGGAGCAGCCGTCACAAGCGGAGCTGACCCTTCGGCGGAATTGACCGCAGGAGGTATCAGGACTGGTGGTACAAATGCTGTCGTTGTAGGGATATGCTTTTGTATTATGGTGTTCAACGCGGCCGGTAGCGCTGCAGGCGGTGTCGGCGGAAATGGAGGCTGGACAACAGTCGGGACAACATTCGAGGCCCGCACACCGTGGACGACCGGCGATTGATGTCTGGAGAGGATTTCCACGGCGATCCTCGTCTTCTTGGGCTTCAGGGCATCGACTTCACGGTCAACAGGCTCGAGAGCTCGCTTCGGACGAGCGCCTCGACTTGTGCCGTCGGTCGAGGCAAACAGACCGGCGGGCGGGTTGGCCGCACGCGTGAGGGGGCTGGCGATATGATGCGTGTGCGTGTGCGTGTGCGTGTGCGGGTGCTGGTGCGGGTGCGGGTGCGAATGTGGATGCGTATGATGATGAGAATGGTCATGGGCATGATGAAGGCCCTCGGCTCGCCGGTTGGAGCGGGTGACGGAGGCCATTGACGATGACGTCGAGGCCTGGCATTGTCTGTCGCCGTCTGCTGGGGGTCAGTCTCACGATCAAGACGACGCGTCCTCGATTCCTCGATGGCGGTTCTCCGTCTTTGCTGTTTTGCTGTTATGATTTTTTGTTTTCCCTCCCCCCTTCCCCAGGGCCTCTGTTGTCGGAGTCTCGGGTGCTGTAGGCGAGGATGCTTACAGCGTGGTTGGTGGACAATTGAGGATGTGGGTGCGCTGAAGCTCGCCCATTGACCTCGAGCCCCTGCTTTTTTAGCGCTGTATTTGGTCATGCCGCCCCCGGCGTTTAGTGCTTAGCGCATCTTATCGGCCTGTGCTGTACGTGATTTGTCGCGAGACAAGCCATGTCGAATAAGCTACCCTATACGTCCGTGCCTACATCTTCTACTCAAACTACTACGTCTTGAGCGCAGTCAACAATCGTCTCCAATCGTCCAACTAATACAGCTGGTGTCTAAATTTGTCGATATATTCAGACATAGATACGGGCTGGCTGCCATATTCACAAGCTCATATTCAGGTCCTTGTAGTAGGTGACAACGGTAACCGTTGTCACATACCCACGCCCTCTCATATCCCACCCTGGCAAAAGTGCAGATGCGAGCTACTTGATGTATTCAAAACCATAGGGGGTGTATAAACATCCGAGCGCCCTCACTTCGCATTTACCACTGGCAAGCTCTTAATCTTGTTCATGACTCTGTCACTCCTCCTCGATTCCCCCTTCACCCTCTCCTCCTCTTCCCTCTCCCTCTCCAGCACCTTCCTCTCCTTTTCCGCACTCTCGCTCTTGTCCTTCTCCTCCTCCTCTCGCCTCCGCACCTCCTCCGGCGCAATCAACTTATCTTTGCTGTGTATCAGCTTGCCCACAAGCTCTCTGCCTTTTCTCCTTGTCTTGAGGTACGTCTCCAGCCCGACGAGAATGGTGTACGACTTGGATATGGAAACGTGGCTCATATCCGCGCCCTCCTCCTTCAGGTTCTTCACAAAGGCACGGAAATTGCTCGCTGGCGGACGATAGTGGCCGCTCAGCGGCGAAAGGGATGATAGGCGACCGTTTTTAATCTTGATGAGCCCTGCGGCGGAGATGCGGCTGCCCTGGAGGAAAGAGGAGTGTTGGAAGGCGCCAGAGTCCTTAATGCCGACATAGAGTCTGAAGGACGTGTCTGCTACGAATATCCACGTGTTTTTCTTGACCGACTTGCGGAGTAGTTGGTTGAAAATGGTGGATGCTGATATGTGCGTGACTTTCTTGAAGCCCTTGGAGTTGTCGAGGCTGGAGTCGGCGTACTTGGCAGCGCGGTCCGCTTCACGCCTGGACTCGAAAGATGAGTCTGAGTCTGAATCGTTGGAGTCGTTGTCTTCCGGATGGAGGGTTTGCGAGGGTGTGTGCGTGAACGCTGGCGTTGGATCGTCAACTGGGACGACGCCGTGGATGCTGTCCCTGAACCGCTCGGTCGTGTCGATGCGGGCACCATTTTTCGCCCAACATAGCCGTCCCTCCGCGTCTACCCGGACGAGGTAATATTGTCGTTCTTCGCGGGACAAGTACCGCACTCGCTCTCGTTCAAGCCTGTCCCGCGGACACGTATCCAGCTCAATGGATCTGCCCTCGCCGTAGTCCAGCCAGTAAAAGAAGTTTTCCTTGGCGCTGGAATTCTTCCACTCCTCGTGGTACATGCGCAAGTTGCTACCATACCGGTGTTTCGAGTCCACCATTTCCAAAAAGTACTGCAGGCCCATCATGCGAGCAGCCTGGCGGCGCTGGAAAGTCGCCTTGAGACGCTTTTCCTTTGCCAAAGCTTTCTCCTCTGACGTCATGTCGTCCAAATCGCCTTGGACCGAATCAGATTCCGTATCGGAATCATCGTGTCCTGCGTGGCGAGCTACCAAGCTTACTTTTTTCCATTTCTGCCTTGCACTGGCTGGGCGATAATCAACGGGGTCTTCGAGGGCGAGAACCTCGCCGCCGTTGGGACTAGCTGGCGCGACGGCGGTAGGAGCGGCAGAAGGAGCCGTGGCATGGGGCTTTATGACTTGGCGAAACTGGGCTTCTCGAACCGCCATGACCCATCGTGTGCTCGCGTTCAGAGTGTACCCTTCCAGCTCCCGTCTGGTACGGTAGCCTCGAAAGGTCTTTTGGATGACCTTGGCGGCCTTGTCTCGCTCGCGGCTACGATGGCTGGTGTCGGTGGCGTGGGGGATATTATCCTCCATGGAGCGGCGACGCCACTCCTCTCGAGCTCTCCGCCGCGATTCAGCTTCCTTTTCCTCCTGGACCTGAGCGATGTGCTCAAACTTGTCCTGGGACGGCAGCACCAGGGAATCCATGTATTCCTTGGTCTTGGGGACTGATGGGCATGTGCTGACAGTGGCGGTGGTGCTGGCACCGAAGGAAATGGCACTATCAGACGTCGACATGTTCCTTTCGGGCCCGAGGCGCCTGGGCCGTGCGACGATACGATCAATCTAGGTTGGAGGGGGCCGTCATCGGCGGCGAGCTGGTGGCGCCCGACGTCGAGGCGCTTGGGCAGTTGATGGATAAAGTGGGGGGACGTGACGTGACGTCTGACGATGCGATGCTGATGCTGGCCAGGGACGAAGAGGCTGGTGATTGGGTCCTTGGGCTAGGGATCCTGGCGACTCCGGCTTTAATCTGCAAGTCCAGCCTGAGATGCGCAATGCCGGAATCCACGCTGCATGGGGTAGCACGCCGTACGCCGTACGTGGGCCGCAGAAATGTGACAAAACGCCGAGCCGTCGAGTCGTCGAGCCGTCTGAGGTCGGGCTTGGAGATGCTGATGCGTGGGAAATTTGAATATTGCTGGCTGTATGTAGGAGCTGTGGTCTGGTGAAGATGCTCGGTTCGGTTGGTGGAGTGGAATGTCAAAAAAAAGGTCGGCAAATAGGACTACTGCAAGCATAGACACGAAGTTGACATGATGCCGTACGCAACATGCCGTGCCCTAGCGTGAGCCCGTGTCGTTCGAAAACAGCTGCAGATAGATGCGAGGTCGTGGCCGCGCAGAAGCAGGAGGGAGCGGGCGTGACGGGTGGTGAAGCCTTGTCCGCTTGGAAGCCGGATTGGAGGATGCTTTCTCCAAACCCCCACCGCAGTTGGCAATGACAACAACCACGGACGCAAAGCGCAATATAATATATGCACGGAGAAGACGGGCCGACCGAGTTAAAATGGGCAAGTCACTAGAACTTGTTTCACGACCCGCAGACAACCACCGCGACCCTGTCCCAATTGAGCGCGTGAGGGTCGGAGGGCCGCCCTGCTGATCACGCTGACGACCGAGACGATGTGGTGGCGAGGCATTCTGCGAGGTTGAGCACGCGGCTCGCCAGTGAGCTTACGATACCTAAAGAGAGCTGAGATGACCATTCACACGCGCGCACGGTCTTTTGGTTTCTTCTTTGACTGCTATCAAATATGCAAGACGGAAATTATTCGGGGCCGCTACGCTACCCAAAGAAGAATAAAGAGAAATAAATAAAGTAGATACAAGAAACGACGTGCTGTGTACCGGTAAGATGGTTTCATTCATGTCCGACAACAGCCCACGCTGCTCAAGCCGCGGTCCATTCATCCAATGAAGTCGATAGCCTCATGGTATGGTCAAGAGAAGAGAAACTCCTTGAGGACCGGTGACCCTGAAAATTCCGGATTCAATAATATGCAGCTGCGCCGTGGCATGTCAGCAGAGTCCCTTTGGAAACGGAAAAAAACTAAAGGCGTCATGATACTCGTCACCAGGGACCTGGAAGGTAAATTTTTCATGTATTTATTCTTGTCAAGGGTTTTTTTCTTTCTTTTTTTTTTTAACCCCAGAGGAATGAGAACATGGAGGGCAAAGCTGACAAAGTGCTCAAAAAATTTGACGCGCGCGCAAAGACGTACTTGAGAAAATATTGCAGGCCGGCCCGCCTCTTGTCGAGAAATTTGGGTCGAAACCTGGAAATGACGCTCTTGGGAGGCAGTGACGGCACAGCCCCCTCGAAGCCGGGGAACGATTTAACAAGTTTGGCGCGGAATTCGTCAAATTCCGAGTAACGTTTCCGGATGTTCATGTAGCTTCCCTGGCGCCAGCACAAGTCAGCATCTGTTTACCGCGTCGTGGATGAGGCCTTTGGCAAACGCAATTGCAAGATGAAAAGGAGGGGATGGACATACACTCAGCGTCTCTACACGGACGTTCCAGACCACAAACGCCCCGACACTTGTTGCTCCTCCATTGACAACGGTGTAGTTGATGACCTCAACGCTCCGTGCCCAGCATGCATTGTTCCGATCTTGGTGCTCGCTCGTGTCGTTGTCTTGTAGGACGATGGCGCCGGCGGGCAAGATGGACTCGACCGAAAGGTTGGATATATTGCGGTGGTGAGCATGGGCGTTCATCCAGTACGGCGGGCTCGCGACTGAGCCGTTGGACAGTGTTGGCGACGCTACATCCCCATCGTCGTGCGACACATTGTCTTGGTCGTGTGCCTGGGCGTTGCGGCTCGGCAGCGGCGGCGGCGGCGTCGTATCCGGACATACTACCATGGAAGATGCGAGTTCCGGGGCTTCGTTTTCAAACTGGCTCCCTGCCGCCGGCATCTCCTGGGCTTCGGCCGGCGCCATTCGGCCATGTGCGAGCCGTGGCTCATGTGTCTTTCGGCAGCTGTTCCCTCTTGGGGCGAGACGGGGTCGGGTATACCGTATGTCGGTCGGTCGTGCGGGCTTGGGCTTGAGAGATGGGGCTCGGCTCGCAGGCGTCGTTGCGGAAGCAAGCCTGACCAGGTGCGGGGTTGTAGTCGTTGGCCGATCAATTGGCAAGGTTTTGGGCGCTGGATCGGGAGGCATTCATGCAAGCGGGCATGTTGGGCTCTGGATCAGAGAAGCTTCGCAACCTGAGCGCGCCGTGGAATGGTAGCACGCTTCCACGTCCAGCCACGGCCCACGATGGGCGATGGGCGATGGACGTGGACGATGGACGCTGGAGGATGGACAAAATGTGGGGCCGAGCCGTCGCGGTCAGCTCGAGTGGCGCCATCTCAGATGGTCCCAAATCCGTAAAACGTGCCTGATCAGTGATGCACACGGAATGGTGAGAGGAGCGTGGGATGCCTTCATTGCAGCTATTTATCGGACACTTGAAATCATTCCGAGTTGCCAAGGAATGATTCTCCGATGGCCTTGGCTGATGGTTGTGTTCTGATAAAAACACCAGGTTTGGTTGGTACTTTGGTACCTAGGTACTCAAATACCTTACTTGGCCCTCTGTCTGGTACGTACTTGGGCCCTTCAACGTGGACGGAGAGACGCAAACCTTCGTATAGCCTTCGTGTCTGCGCGCACCGTTTGCAACACCAACACCATGCAGAGGGGGCAATTGATGCACGAGCTTCTGACAATGGCTCAACTTGATACTCACACATACGGGGGTTGGGGGTTTACGTACTCGGCGGACCAGTGACAGCTCCGCAGCCGTCTACCACAACCTTGGGCCCGTCAAGATTGAAATAGAATTCACTCAGGTTGCTCAGCAGTGCCGTTCCGTTCGTTGGGAAGCGCCCGAGAGCATGCAAACGGCTGCCACTAAGTACCTGGCCATGGAGATGTTGTCGAGTTTGCATCGGCTGGGTCCGTCCAGAGTTCGGACCGGACGTTCTTGTCGGGCAGTGCGCGGCCTCGTATTCCTCGCCCTCGTGACGTGATGAGCGAGCGCCGCAGAGCGATTCATTCCATCCAGGCGGCGAAACGTCAACGTGCCATTGTGCCATTGACGCTTGTTGGACGCCACAGCCCTCCAATCCAGGCTGCCGACTATCTGGCACCTCGAGAACGTCGGCCTCCACCTCTTGTTTGATGCCGCTTGGCCATCGCGAGAAGAGGAGCTCCACGACAGGTCTCGTCAATTCCAGACGCACCCACCACACAATTACCCGACCTCGGGTCCGCATCCGAGCATGCTATACTCCCTCCGGAGCAGACAAGGGGGCGGCGGGATGAGGCATGCAAGCAAGCAGCAAGCAAGCAATGCGCATGATGACAACTTGGCTGCCTGGGCCGTGGCCCGTGACCACCGTCTTTTGGTGGCAGAAGGGGCACCAAGCTTTTTCAACCTATGGACATGTGCTAGACTGAAAAAAGAAAAAAAAAAGAAAAAAAGAAGACAGAAAAAGAAAAAATAAGAGAAACAAGACGGGCCCGCCTAGGGACGGACAGAGTACGTAGCTGGCACTAACTTGCCAACTACGTACTCCGTACGGAGTACTACATGCGCATCCCGCAAAACAATCCTCGTCGTCGTATGGCTCGTACACATCTGGTAGCATCGAGGATGGGGGCCGTCGTGGACAAACACAACGTTGAGTTACCCACAGGACCAGTCTGGACAATGGGGGGGGGGTGGCTCATCTACCTGAGACCTTGACCGAGAGACTCGTCAATCACTTTTTGTGTTTCCTTCCCACGTTGACTGCTCATTGCCGGCTGCGCACCCCGCGACCTCTGTCCGCTGCAATGCATCTTCTCAACTGTTCAAGTACAAGAATACTTACTCAAGTACGGAGTACCGACCTCACTACAGGTAGTCGGTGCCTGGGTACTCGAGTAGTCATGTACTCCTGCTTGTTGGCAGATGGCCCGGAGCCGACCATGCTGATGCGGAGCTGGATAGCTTCACTTGCCCGGGATTTCTCCTCCCCCGCGCCCACTTTTCTCCTCTTCCTTTCCTTCCCTCCCCCGTTTTATTTGACAAGACAAATTTAGGTTTCCAATACGGAGTACTCCGTAACTACTACAGTAAACCAGGTCTATAACGATAACCTTCGTGAGCAATTTTGCATCGTTATAACCCGACTACAGGGATTATATCGCTAAGATGCGACTACCATTTTAGGAAAGAGCCCCACATAGCCCCACTTTTGCTAGTAGATAAGGCTGATAAGGCCTGATAGAGCCTGATAAGGGATTTTAGGGGGGGTAAGGTGGTGTGTAATTATAAACTTACATATATTAATAAGCAATATTTACAAGAAAAATCGCTATAGATAAGAAGTCACTTTTATATATATAACATATAGGAAAGGTACTTCACGCCTAGGCGTGTGTGCCGAATCGCTATAACAGGGGATCGTTATAAACCTGCTTTACTGTAGTAGTTCTCCTGGGCTTGCCAGAGCTTGACTACCCACCACGTACTCGTTATGTAATAAAGTTTCAATTGTTGCGAGTCTTGACCATCCCAAATCCATCATCCTTGTCCATCTACTGCCACCCTGGTCAATCGGGCTGATCCGTGAGGCTTGACCTCTCAACTCTCAAGTATTCTTCCCCCCCCGGTATTTGACCATAATTATCCCGCTGGGCCGCCTGCTCGCTCGCCTTCAAGATGTCACCTCCTTTCTTTGTGACCTCCGTTTGCTTGCCCATCGCCGTGTTCATTTGCTTCTCTTCTTAAAGTCACTCGTTGATTCTGTTTGACTCTTTGCTTCATCATCCCCGGTTGTTGCCAACTTGCATTTCACGTTTCCTCGGAGTCGGCTGTACTGCGTGTAAGGCGCCTAATTTGTTCGACTGTAAGACGGGAAGCTCCTACTCCGAGCCGGTTGATACCAGGCTTGCATCTGCCACCTTTCCACCTGCGTTACATTACACCTACGATGTCTACCAGACGCTGACTCTATGTACAATTTGCCAGCTCTCCTTGACGGTTCCGTTGCGAGACCAGACAAGACAATGCCTTTGTCCCGAACCGTGTCGTTGTTGGCCGCGGCCGCCTCCTCCTTCTCGGCCGTCGCCAATGCTGATTATACCATTGACCCCAACAGCGTTCCCCTCGCCACCAGAAGTGAGCAGAAGCGTACATTTCCGAGGCCGGGCCGTGGATGAAAGCTGACCGTATGCATCAGAGACGTGGTGCGGTTCTCAGACGCAGACATGCCCTTTGCTCTGCCAGCAAATGGAACCACGAACCACACTGGAAAACACCTGTGACGCTGTCTGTCCACCACCAACGCAAGACTTGCTGCTTGCCCACTCTCCGGCTCCGAGTTTGAAGTGCTGACTTTTTCCCCCTCTTCATCTCCGTACAGGACGCCCTCACCTATCAATGCCTCTGCGGCAACAACCAACAGCCTAATGTTTCCCAGTACACGATGAGCTTGCCTTATTTCGTTTGCATACAATGGGGAATCGACTGCCAAAACAACTGCCCTACAAACGCCTGCAAGTCGGACTGCGTGCAGAAAAATCCTTGCGGTGCCCAGGACCCCCCGAAGCCCAACGCGAGCAAGACTGCTGATGCCAAGCCGACCTCTTCCAGTGGCTCAAACACCATCTTCTCAGACGCACCGGGGGGCGGCAGTGCCGGTGGAAAGAACGGGGCCGGCGCAGCCCTCGAGGTCGGACGCACCTATGGACTGGCCATCGTCTTGACCGGCCTGTTTGCCGGATTTGCCTTTTTGTAAGGGACGGCGGCGGCGCGAGTACGCGCGTATGTCTGGGGTTGCATACGACTTGCCCAGATGGGATTCGAATACCCTGGGCGGTCCAGGAGCTTGGGGTGTTGATTCTTTTCGTATCGCAGTGTCTGGTTTCGTTTACGTTGGATGTGGGGGACCGTAATATAATACGAGCGTACGTAGGCTTCTAGAATTGGTCGAGAATTAGATTGGTTAATAGTTTCCGATGTCCATGGAATAATACAATACAATACAAGCCCGGGATCATTGTAGCAAGACTCTAACCGCTGCTGTCAGTGACTTGCGTAAGCTGCCCGTGGACTTTTCAAGATGTTGTGCAAAGTGGATTTTGGGCGATTAAACGCGACGGGGCAGTACGGCCTTTTACGTGTTATTTTATATGTAATTCATGTACCTTCAGCTCCACTCAATGTCACGGCCGATGTCCCAGATGCCTTCTTACATACTTCAGCAAGTATGCAGCAAAAGATATTTTGGTGCCCACGGGCAGAGTGCGCCACGGACGCTTCGACACAGATCAAGTCTCTTTTCCTGCGGCGACCGGGCCACTTGGAAAAAAAAAAGAGTTCCATGTGCTCCCTCGGCGATGCTCTGCTTTGTGGAACGCTGTGGAGCGAGCCTCGCCGCTCGACAGGACTACGTAATGTACTTTAGTAACATCTAAGTACTTGTAGGAAGGCCACCATCTTGCATCTGTCATCTAGCACTCGAGTATCTTGCTTCCCCACGGGACCCCACTGCTGGCTCTCGAGTCTTGAGAGTGAACAAAGTCCCGTGGTGGTGCTGGCCAGGCTGTATTCGTGAATCATGGTGAGTGCTCAGCGCCACCTGGGCCGAGGTTGCAACGGTGCATCTCAACGAAGAAATCGGGACCCAATCAACGGCGGCGGAATCGCTCGGGTCCCGGCCAGCTCTTTGCAGGTGAGCACGCGCGAGCGGCACACCATCAGAGGCGGCTTGGAGCGGTGGGAAGCCTGGTGCACAAGTGACAAGAGAGTGATGTGGTTTTTTCTTCCCTTGGATGTGTGCGTGTGCGCGTGCCTGTATCGTCAGTTTGAAGGTAGTAGTCATTTTCAGCGGCATTTGAATGCCTCGTGGCTTGACGGCTTGTTACAGTGACACTGTACGGAATAATGATGGAAAAAAAAAAGGAAAAAAAAAAGGCTCGGATTCAGACCGGACCGGTAGACCGCAGCACCACCCCTGCTATTGCCCTTCTGCCCTAACAGAGTCCCTCCCCGTCTCTCGCTGCCGTGCACATATGGTCCGCCAACTCATCCATCTTTATTTTGGTCTCTCGATCCCCTGCCTGCCTCCTTGTCCCTCGATTGGTGCAGTATTACCCTTTGGCGTTTTTGCTCTAAAGACTTGCGTCAGAGCCTGCACGCAAGGACCAGTCACGTTTGTTTCTCGAGCTCGCAGCTCACATCTCCCTCGCACCCGCACGGACACAAGCACTGGCACCGGCACCGGCACCGGCACCGTCATACAGGCTACAGACGTACGAGGGGGAAAACAGAGGGAAAAAAAGGCACCGAAGCGTCACCAGTTCTCCGTACCCCGTGCATCGTACGCGTCGTACATGTACCGTTCCCCTCCACCCGCCTCCCCACCGCCTTCTCGCCACGGGTCGCTTCTCCTGATTCTGCCGCCATGGTCATGTCTTCGGGAAGTGACAACTACATCGACGACACGCTGCCGCGGTACGAACGAGATCGCTCATTGCCGTTGGCCGACAACATGGCCCCCAATACGAGTGCGTTGCTCTTGATGGCCCTGTATCTGGTTCCCTTTTTCTTTTCGCACTGTCCTTGCTGTCACCGCCGAGGTGCGAAGCTCAACCAAGCTTAGCCTGCTGACGCTGTCCTGGTCCGACTCTAGAAAAGGCCGCCGCCGAGTGCATCTCGGATGATGCGCTGATACACCTCAAGTCCTACAGGTATTCGAGCGTGGACAAGTCGCCCGTGTCCAAATATATTCTCGGCCACTGGGTGTGTCAAGACCCGTCTTGCTCCTCCTCTCGACATGGCTAGCTAACTGTCAACATATATAGTGGAATGCCTTTGTAAACGTTTTGCCGCTATGGATTGCCCCCAACATGGTCACCCTCCTTGGCTTCTTTTTCATCCTGGGCAACATTGGCCTGCTGGTAATGTACATGCCCGACTTGGTCGGACCCGTATGACCCTCTTGCTCAGTCCTCCTCCCCTTGCAACTGCATGTCAAAATCGACTCGTGCTGACGTCAATTGATGGCTTCAGGGACCGCCGTGGTTATATTTCAGCTTTGCATTCGGCCTGTTTATGTACCAGACCATGGACAACGTTGATGGCAAGCAGGCGCGGAGGACCGGAACATCGAGCGGCCTCGGCGAATTATTCGATCACGGCATCGACTCTCTCAATTGTACCCTCGCCAGTTTGCTCGAAACGGCTGCCATGGGATTGGGAACATCCAACGCTGGCATCTTCACCGCCCTCTGCCCTTGCCTGGCCATGTTCTTTTCCACTTGGGAGACATACCACACCCACACGTTATATCTCGGCGTCATCAACGGCCCTACCGAGGGCTTGCTCATTGCATGTGGCATCATGGTTGCCTCTGGAATATGGGGTCCTCACATATGGACTCTGCCTCTTGCCAATGCCCTTGGTGACACTTTGCCCGGCCTGGCCGAGATGCTTGGCCAAACATCGTTTCGGGACATCTGGGTCGGCTTGATCATTGTTTCCTTGCTTGCCGGGCACATTCCCTTTTGTCTGTACAACGTCGCGTGCGCCCGCCAGGAACAGGGCCTTGCCGTCACCCCCGTCTTTGCTGAATGGACCCCAATGGCTGTTTTCACCCTTGGAGTTGGAGCCTGGGTGTTCTCGCCATACAGTACATTGATGACGGACAACCACCTCGTCTTGTTCTGCCTGACCATGTCGTTTGTCTTTGGTCGACTGACAACCAAGATGATCCTGGCGCACCTGACTCGCCAGCCATTCCCATATTGGACGGTGATGCTTGCACCCCTTGTCGGCGGTGCGTTCCTCGGAAACTTGCCTCGGTTTGGACTGCCCCAGGTTGGCGCAACTATGGAGCTGTACTACTTGTGGGCATACTTCCTCTTCTCCCTGGTGGTGTACTTCCGCTGGGCATATCTCGTCATCAACGCCATTTGCGACTATCTCGGCATCAATGCCCTAACGATTCCTAAAGAGAAACAAATTGCCAATAAACAGGCCCGAAACGCTCCAAAATTGCATTAAATTACCATTATAGTGTCGCAAATACGGCTAAAAATACACGAACACACACACGCACACACACGGAGCAAATAAACCGACAATGTTGGACGACGCGACGACCCAGCTTTTGCAAGTCAGTGTCATAACACCGCCCGATATCACATACGAACGGAGACCAATCAGCAAGCGGTAGCGGGCCTATTTACATTGGTTCATCAAACTAAACAGGAATTACATCTTGTAGATTCTTAGGAGAAATGGGCGCTGTGAACGCTAGAGTTTCTTCTCAGAAAGGAGGCCAATGACGGTTTTTTTTCGAATATAATTAACCGTTCTACTGGGCCGAATCGGGCGGGTGTTGATGTCCTCCTTCCCTTTTTTCCACTCTTGTCCCTTCTGGACTAGAGGGCTATAATTTTGTGTAGTCTGCATCGATGGCACTATATGTGGTTAGGACCGGCACTGTTTGCAATAATACATGATTTGTTCATGATGTTGGGGTGCTGGCCACGCATGTTCAGCGCCATCTGGCCGTTACCTTTGACATTTGCGTCGTTGTGCAGCCTCCATTGTCCTCTTGCACGTCTTGGCTTTCATCTTGATGCACCTGGCCAACTCGGGCGGCCGACTGACTGTATCTCCTTCCCCGCTACAGAACTTGGAACGTGTTGATGAGTGTCGGGTGCTCTTGATTGTTCGTGGGAATGCAAAACAAGTAATGTTTTGACCACGTATATGTGGTTTCAAGGTTCAAGCATTCGTTGCCGAGTAAGGCTCCAGCCATATGCCCTCATGACCAGAGGTTCATGTCCGACTAGAATGGCTGCTGTTTGGATCACTACGTGTGGGATAGGTATCAGAAGTGATCTGGTCTGGAACGTAAATACGATGCCAAGCATGTCATGTAGGTTGAAACACCCTTTCGTGAGTGAATACCAGACTAAGATACCGTAAATGCATCTATGAGGGGATATTGAAATCCCAACTTGCCTTTCCATATAAATGTGCCTCACATTCGTCCGTTCTCTGTGCCAGAATGGTCGTCGTCTGCCGCGTTCCCCGACGCTCTGTGCGGCACACGCGCGCGCGAGATCCTGACTAAGCCGCGGCTAGCCCCGCGCCACCACGGCTAGCCGCCTCCTTACGCGCCGCCATCGCGTCCTTGATCCAGTTCCTCCATTTCCGGGGCATGCCCTCGCCGCAACACTCTCTTGAAGGAATCCCTTGTTCCCTTCGTGGCCCGCACGTGTAGCTGGCTCCATGTTGGCACGGGCTTTCCTTCGAAATGGCCTCGGCCTTTTGGTTCCCTTGGCTATCGCCTGCTCCGTCTACTTGTACCTGTACCCCTTTTTCAGCAGATGCGCCTTTCCCCTGCCGTCCCGAGACCCTGACGCTGCATTCGAGGAGACCAAGAAGCTGCACTGGCCATTTGAAGAAGCAAAAGTGAATACGCAGGCAAATGTGACGCCCACCAGGCAGGCGCCATTTCGACTCCTGGCCTTGGGCGATCCCCAGCTTGAGGGCGACACATCAATCCCGATCGAGTACCTGGGCATCTTCCCCCATGTCAAGACCATTTTCCAACGACTCACTTTTCACATATGGCACGAGTCGCTAAGGGATCGCGTTCGCTTAATACTACATGACGTCATCGACATTTTCTTCGAGGACATCCCCTTCATTTTCGAGTCGTGGCGCAAACGCTTCGACCTGTTTGGCAACGACTTCTACTTGGCGCACATCTACCGAACCCTGCACTGGTGGACGCAGCCTACTCATGTCGGTGTACTGGGGGACCTCCTGGGCAGCCAGTGGATCGAAGACGACGAATTTGAGCGCAGAGGCAGGCGGTTTTGGAACCGAACTTTTCGAGGCGGTGAGCGCGTACCTGATGATGTAGCCATGTGGCCGACTATGCAGCACAACCTGTCCGGCATATTGGGTGCCTCTGCAGAGGGAGAGGTATGGAAGAGAAGGATAATGAATGTGGCCGGAAACCACGACATCGGCTACGCCGGTGACTTGACCCCGGAGCGCATGCAGCGGTTTGAGCGAGTATTTGGCAAGGCCAACTACGAGCTGCGGTTCAGGCTGCCTGTCAGCGACCCAGAAACGAATGCCACAATTCGGGATCCGGAGACAAACCCCGACTCGGCGCGGCTACCCCCGGAGCTGCGTATCATTGTGCTGAACGACATGAACTTGGACACACCGGCGAAAGACCAAGGACTGCAGGACACAACATACAACTTTGTCAACGCAGTCATCGGCACGGCATGTGCCGTCGAACACAAGGGCCAGTTCACCTTGATTTTGACCCATATTCCCCTCTACAAGTCTGCCGGTGTCTGTGTCGACTCACCATTTTTCGATTTCCATGGGGCTCACGACGGAGGAGGCGTCAAGGAGCAGTACTTGCTCAGTTCGGACGCCAGCAAAGGATTTCTCGAGGGCATCTTCGGCATCAGTCGCGACCCCAAGGCTGCCGGCCAAGGCATGGGCCGCCCTGGGCTTGTCCTCAGCGGACACGACCACGAGGGCTGTGACACGTACCACTTTGTCAACCAAACAAACGGCACCACTCCCGACGAAAGATCCTGGGAATCACGCAAGTGGCAGGATGCAATGGCGTCAAACATTCAGACATTGCCACAACATCCCGGCCGGCGAGAGATTACCGTCCGCAGCATGATGGGCGACTTTGGTGGCAATGCCGGCCTTCTTAGCATATGGTTCAACCAGCAAACCTGGGAATGGGAACACGCATACGTTGACTGTCCCCTTGGGCGGCAGCACTTCTGGTGGATGACGCATTTCATAGTATTTGGCGTTTTATTTTTCGGACTCTCTTACGTGGTGGTGGCAATTTTGGAGTCCATGGGCGTTGATGTGGATGCTCATCTTCATCAAGCCTCTGTCTGGACACGGCATCAGTTGGAAGAATGGGAGAAGAAGAGACGGGCTCACAAGACCGGGGTTGTGCCGAACGGAAATTCAAGGGGATATGCCATGGTTGTTGGATGCGGGCAGGCATTTTGAAGCATTTTACATTGCGCTACTTTCTTCTCTTGCCAGCGTTGCTGCTTTGAGACTTGTTTGCATGGTTTTGAGGCGTTCTTCAACAAGGGTCTATGATTGTTTGCCCCTCCGGAGCGTGCAACCCCGGCGTGGTGTAGGTATGGATTGTCATTCTTTCTTGATCCCTTTCTGAATAAACCGTGCTCGATGGACAAGACGGTTGCATCTGGCGGATGGCCAGCTCATTCGCAGGCCTGGTAGATGGTTGAACAGGCATGGGAAGGGTTCGGTCGTTGCAAGACGGTACTTGGACGAGAGGAGGTACAACCACCCAACGGAACAAGGTGCTGGCAGTCCGACGAAGTCGTTCGAGTAGGCGTCCTGGATGATGGATGGACCCTGCAAGATGGCATGGCCTCTGACACGCCAGTCTAGGAGCCAAGAGTTCGTTCGTCACGCCCATGAATTAGCAATGCCAGCCGGCATCATGTATCAACAAGAACTGCTAGGCACACGCGTCGACTTGGTGCCGACCTTCGGCAGATTAGTGTCTCAGTCTATGACATGCCACACATCCACATGTTTGCTCCGACGATACACTGCAACGGATGCTCGTGATACGGACACCGACCCTTGAGACTGCCATTGAATCCGGGACGACGACGAGCGACCCGCGAGTCTTGCTCTCGACAGTCGGACGTCGGGGAGCGAGTATAAAGGCAGATTCTTCCTGCAGTTCCAACACCAACCCCCCCTTGCAAGCTCAACCACGTTGCAAAGCAGATGCCGTCTCCTCCCAGGCGGCCTCACCACCATCATGTATCCGTTTGTCCTTCTAAACTGCATCCTCGCCATCCTCACCCGCGCCCACGCGGCCCCAAGACCCGACACACTCGCAACACCATGTCCCCAGTCCAACGCGAGCTCCTTGTCCTGGCCGGCAACGGCCTCCTCGGCTGCCACACCCGGCCCGGGTGCAGACGGGTGCGCCCCAGGCGGCGTCTGCGATTGCTCACGAATACCTGACAAGAATAGCGACGTGTTTGTGCCGTTGGCCCGCCCGCACCTGCCAAGTTACGGAATCACGCTCGCCCGCTGACTGACGAACACGACCAGGTTCTTTCAATGCGTCACCAATCCCAACTGTGAGCACTGCCGGATCGAGACACCAACCACGTCCACCGCGCCGGCATCCTCGTCGCCCAAGACTCCGACTTCCGCAGCAAATGCCACCAGCGTCTCCGTCACCAACTACCGCACAATGCCGCCCGGCACCTACACCGTCACGACCAACGGCACGGTGCTCGATATCGTCGTCACCCAGGAAACCGCCACTCCTACCTCCTCGCAGGCCCTGGTAACCACGACAGAGACGGTGGTAATCACCGTCCGGCCCGTCTCTACCGCCACCACCAGCAAAACCAGCCCGACCGCCACCTCGGACCACGATTGCGCCGGACGTTGTGACTGCTCCAGAGTCGAGGACAAGAACAGCAAGGAGTAGGTTGTTCTCGCAAAGCAAGCCACGGCTTGGCTTGTGGCGACGAGCGGGCTAACTAGGGGCAGATTCTTCGAGTGCCTCACCAGTCCGGACTGCGAGCACTGCCGGTCCGCGAATGCAGTGGACCGGGCTACCGAGACGTCTGCTTCTGGCGTGGTTTCCACGACGCCTACTGCCTCTGGCGGCGCGACGACTTCATTTCTTGGTGTTCCCACGGACGCGTGTCCCCAGTTCTGCGACTGCTCGAGCATTGAGGATAAAGAGAGTGAAGTGTAGGTTGGGTCTGTTTTGCTGTCTCGTTTTCAGTTCTTCCCTCTCCTCCCCCTCTTCCCCCTTTTGTCTCTGTGTGGGTGTGCCACTAACGTGGCTCAGATATCTCCAATGCATCACCAACCCTGTCTGCGAGAGGTGCGAACGCAGGCGGTAGACACCAGGTAGCGAGGTCCAGACTCGAGAGAGCGACGAATTCAAGTCCAGTGGATAATACACGAAAATCAGGGCCAGCTATGAGTGATTGGATATTCAACTAGTAGCTTGCAAGGCATGGCTATTCAACTAGTAGCTTGCAAGGCATGGCTCGGTAATAAGAAGCCATGCGGCGCAGCCACTTTGCCAGAGCGAGTGAGTAGAGAGAAATGGAGAAATATCAGAGATTGACCGTGCCGCCCAACCTCAAAACATGATGTCCAGCTCCGTAACGCCATTCCCGGCCCCGTTTCCCAATCTTCAGGCGAACGTGGTCCATTTACATTCATGAATCCGTAACACGGTCATATCAACGGGTTGCGCTACGCCACTACCAACATACCGTGATGGGGTGCGTAGCCTTCCATGAGGACAGTATCGAATAGCTGAGCCGCGCGCTCCTTATTGCGTTCCGCCTCGTCCTTGTCCGGCCCGTCCGTCCATCCGCGTTCGGGTCCCCAGAGAATTTGCCGTCCTGACTGAGAAGCGACCTCGAGCAGACCCCGCATCATGGCGCCCGACTTCTTGACGCCGGGATAACCCTCAAACTCGATGGCGACATGGCTGGGAATTTCACTCAGTACGTTGCCGAGCAATTTGCTGCAGAAGCCTTCGTAGAAACCGTCCGATCGACGAAACCCGTCGTAGATGCAGTCGCTTGGGTCGCACTCGACGTATACAGTCAATTTGCGAAGATTGCTGCAGTCTTTCAGGCCAAGGGCGTCGTTGACTACCCATCCCCTAGGAGGGCCAGTCCAGCCGGGTCCAAGTCGAAGCTCCAGCGCCGTAATGCATCCACGTTGGCACGGTTTCAGACGAGCCAAGAGTGGCTTCTTTGACTTGAAGTACTTGCCCGGAAAGGTAGGGAATATTCGGACGGCACGGGAGCTGAAAAAGAAATGAGTTACTTCGGCATGGACCTGTTTGCACGCACGAGCAAGGCCGAGTGCCTTGCGGTATCTCTTGTGGTTGCCGGGTTCGAGGTCCAGAACCTGGTCGGCATTGCTCCAGTAGTGCTCATAGACCTTGACACGCAGTTCGGATGGCAATTCGAGGAAGCGAAAGGGCTTTTCCGGCTCGCGAATCTTGCGCCTGAATGGTACTAGGGGCGTATCGAGCGTCAGGGAAGCAATTTGGAGTTGGTTGACATTGTCGGCTTCAACTTCGGATGGACACGTTGACGAATATGCCGAGCTTGGCAATGCAGTCGCGGCAGAGGAACTAGGCGTCGTATTCTGGGGCGTGGAGCCCCCGAGAGGCTTGGAGCCTCGCCTAACAGGGCGTCTGGGCATCTCCGAATGGTGGTTTTTGGTGTCGCTGTGTCACTGTTCCGCGTGGAAGTGCAAGTTCAAATGTTGGTAGGTGGCGACTTTGGCGCGAACGTCGACACGAGGTCTGAGCCTCTGAGGCGGTATCGAGATGGCAACGAAACGGTTTCTTCGATATGATGCGACAGCGGCCGGGATAAAGATAGTTGCAAGTTTTCGACCGCCGAGTGTTCAGCGCAAGGCGTTTGAGTGTGATCTGTGCAGGTCCCGGGTCGCGAGTTGGCTCACGGAGGGTGGTGCCATGGCGATTGGCGCGAAGACTCGGGAGACCACCCTCTAGAATGCAGCACACACAGGCATATCGATGCGGGCTGTCGCTCGGTATTGTATATTCAAACAAGAAATATTGGCTCGACAAAAAGGGAGGTGACGATGCGGTCTTTGAGAAGGGGCGAGGTCTCGTGACGTTTGAATCAGAATCAGGGATCAGGGGTGAGGGGAAGTTGGAGAGAGGAAGGACACTAGCAGACAGCAACAATGTTCCAGAGCCACGCTTATAACGTTAGTCACCCGACTTGCCGCCCTGGTACTCGAGGTAGTCTTTCTTGGGCCGAGTCCGCTGCGATGCTCGAGAGTCAAGACTACCTCCCAGTGCCCGCTCAGGTAAAAAGTCGGCGGTGAGCTTCTTCCCCTCAATTTTTTTTTTTTTTCACTTCACTTTTCTTTTTTTTTCTTATTGCAGCTAGCCATGTCTGCCTGTCCAGTCCTAAGTACTCCGTACCTAGGTAGGCAGTAAAAGGCTCCAGGTCAATTGGACCAACCATACCGCGTTTAAGCCTCGGCTAATCAGACGCGGGCTGCGCCCCCACTCACAAATGCTAGTAGAAAAGGACGACCACTTGTCGGCGCGCGCGCACACCACTGGCACTGAGGTCATTTGACCTGCAGTGGCTCCTAGTTCATCCAGTCAGCCGGGAGAGGAAGAAAAAAAAAAGAAGACCAGTCCAGTCTCAAGCAAGCTCCTCGGCTCTTGTAACCAGCACTTTTCAACGCGAGCATACGCCATTCGACAATCGGGCCGCCCGTGGGCTGCTGAGCTTGTGAGAGCTGATTGTACGTGTTATTGATTCATTTACCCATTGCGCTCATTGCGAAATCAATCCCGTCAAGATGCTGTCGAGGATAGCACGCGCCCCGCGCCTGGGCATCATGGCCGCTCAGCTGTCACAATCCGCTGCATCGCCAGCTTTGCGAAGTAGGCAAACAGCCGTACCAGTCTTGCCCTGGACGCGGTCGTTTGTCAGTAACAACAAGCCAAGTGGTAGAAACAAAAACGAGAGTCGGCCAGAGTCGTCAAACCAGCCCCCCGAGTCGGAAGCAGACTCCAAACCTGCAGCCTCACAGGACACCCCCACGCCCGCATCCAATGAGGCCCATGCCGAACCATCTCAGACTTCGAAAGAAGCCGAATCCATCCCCTTCCACAAGCTTCCTGATTTGACACAGGGTATTCCGTCGACGCTGGACGCAGAACTGCGACAACGCTCAGCCCAGGCCCACTCTGCGATTGAGGCCGTGGAGCAGGGAGACGAATCCGATGGCCGTGGCAGGCGAGAGCGCCCCGAGTATGTGTCGACGAGCGACCGCAACCGAAAATGGTGGGCACGGTTTATGCTGGCCGCCGCCGCCGCCGTAGGATCCTTCGGCGTCCTCTACATGGGTCGTGAGTGGGATGATGTCGAGGCCCAGCGCCATAGTGACGTTCCCAATGGCTGGAGCTCCACGCTGTGGTGGCAGAGAGTCAAGGCCCGTATGGGCGAGTCGGTGTCGTACTACCAAGATCCCGCATTCGACAAACTGCTTCCAGATCCCGATCCCAGCTTCGAGCGGCCATATACGCTCTGCCTAAGTCTGGAGGACCTCCTGGTTCACAGCGAGTGGAGCCGCGACCACGGCTGGAGGGTAGCCAAGCGACCAGGCATGGACTACTTCGTCCGATATCTCAGCCAGTACTACGAATTGGTCCTCTTCACAACTGTGCCGTTTGCCATGGGCGAGCCCATCGTCCGCAAGTTGGATCCCTTCCGTTTCATCATGTGGCCGTTGTACCGCGAAGCCACCAAGTTCGAGGACGGCGAGATTGTCAAGGCAAGGTCCAATGTCCATGTCCGTACAGGACCACCCAGCTAACCCTGTGAACAGGACTTGTCGTACCTCAACCGGGACCTGTCCAAGGTCATCATCATCGACACCAAACCACAGCACATCCGCAAGCAGCCAGAAAACGCCATCGTGCTGCAGCCGTGGAAGGGGGATTCCAAGGACAACGATTTGGTCGGGTTGATCCCCTTCCTCGAATACATTCACACGATGCAGTACTCGGATGTGCGCAAGGTTCTGAAGTCGTTTGAGGGCAAGCACATCCCCACCGAGTTCGCCCGACGTGAGGCCATTGCAAGGAAGGAATTCAACAAGCAGCTGGAGCAAAGGAAGAAGCATTCCAGGGGATCCGGCGTCGGGGCGCTCAGCAACCTTCTCGGACTGAAGCCCGCAAACATGAGCATGACCGTGGCCCCGGAGGGCGAGCAGAACCCGTCAGAGGCCTTTGCCCAAGGCAAGATGCTGCAGGACCTTGCGAGAGAGCGGGGACAGCGCAATTACGAGCTCCTCGAGAAGGAAATCCGCGAAAACGGCGACAAGTGGCTCAAGGAAGAGCAGGTCGCAATGGAAAAGGCCCAGCAGGAGGCCATGAGCAGCATGATGGGTTCCTTTTTCGACTGGTTCCGACCCAAACCTAGCGACGCCGCTGGTGCTGGTGCTGGTGCTGGTGCTGAGAAGAAGGCCTAGCCCATCCTCTGACCCGTGCAACTTGCAGATTACGGCCAGTTGGCGTCTTCTCCCCTCTCATCACCTAACATGTAATTGTAACACGCACGCAGACGCACTCGGAACACACACACACACACGCGCGCACACACACAAAAAAAAAGAACAGCAACGGCATGGTCGCAGAAGAAGTTGAGCCATGCCCAAGAAGGGTTCGCGTTGCCGTGTACAAGCTGTCATTACTACTACTATTTGTAACCGGTCATCGGGCAAAGTCATGCGGTGGGCACGCCGCACATAGAGTCTTGTCGCATTTTGTTAGCCAGGGGCGGAGAGAGCGCCGAGGACATGACGGCACAGGCAATGAACCAAGATAGATAATTTGTATAGTAGGTGTATGAATTGAAGCCGGTGTCGGGCAATCTGGACACGTCCTGCCTGGTTTGACGCTGTGTGACAGACAGTACGTGAGTCGTGACTCGCCTGGTCAAACGGCTTAGTAATCCCGCAGTCTTGTCTACCAGACCTAAACCCGGACATTCACTTGCTTGATAGAGAATGCGGTCCAGTTGAGGAGAAGCTTTGTTTTCATGGACAACGTTGGTCGCTAGTCAACATGCTTTGCCGCCTGGAGCGTACAGACGTCCCCAACGCATCTATGCAACCCCCGTGCGTGAAACAAATGCTGGCAATTGCTTGCTAGACAAGTCTACCTTGCCGACCTCATTGAGCACCAAGCAGTGCCAAAGCGTTCCGTAGTTCTTGGACCGCAGTGGGCACATCCTCAAAGTTCAGCGCTGAAATGGCCCATCTGGCGTGTTTTTGCGCCTGTTCAATGTTCTTGTGGCTGGGTGTGAAGCTCGCGGTTGATGCACTCGGTGGCGGCGAGGCGGCCTGGTGAACAGGAACCGGGGCCGGCGCAGCGAAAGGCGGCGCATATTGACGAGTAGCCGCGTGCGGAGGTGATGCATCGGCTGTACTGCTCCATGCTGACGGCGTAGGAACTGATGGCTCGGGAGGAGGCGGTTTCGTGGGTATTTGAGGAGGTGGTTCCGGCGGAGCGTGCAAGCCTGGTGACGGCACAGGCGATGCCTGAGCCGGCGGACCGGGGCTCTGGTTCGACGGTGAAGGTGCAAATGGCTCCGGATGATGGGCCGCGGTCGGCGGAAAGTAGTCTTCTTGCTGGACTGGGGCATCAGGGGGTTCCCCGTCATCGGGAGCGTCTTCGACGGACGCAGCTGACGGGCTCATTATTTGCCGAACTGCCGGGTCGGTAGGGCTCAGAACTGGCTCGAGACGCCCGCCTTCCTGAACCGGGGGGTTGGTATCGTTGGGATCTTTGCCCTCGCGGATGGCCTTCAGGATGCACGCGGCATTCCATTTTGCAAACTTGATCTTTTTGAGGGTTTCGGGGTCGGGGGGGCCCCATTCGCGGGTGAGGTCAAAGAAGGTGGCGGCGGCATCAAAGGTATCTGCTGTCTGTCTGTGCTGCATCAGCTGCATTGCTCTCGGAACAGAGGCATGAGAAGGTGGTATGGATAATGCCATTGAACGCATGGAACCGTTCCGGCCGGGGCGTACCTCGTGACCTTTTTGGCTCGCAGGGTCCTCTCGGCTCGATCCAATGTTTCCTGGGCAAACTGCTCGACATATGCCTGGCCGGCAGTGTTATCGACAATGGCCTCGTCGTCAGCGCGCTCCGACTTGGTGGCCTCCAAGCGCTCAATCAGGGATTTTGTATATGCGAAGCAATCGTCGTCGGTGGTGTGGAGGCTTTTGGTCACGATTTGGTTGACGGCGTGGTACTCGCCTGGTGCAGGTGTCAGGACACGTGGTTTGCCCGGCTTTTTGCAACTGCATGCATGGCGCGTATGCGAGAAGGAGCTTACACCAATATGCGATGGCAGGCTTGATTGTGCGAAGCTGGTTTGCGCGGTTGATGAAGCGGCTGACGCCGGGAGTCTTGAGAGGCGGGGGCAGAGGCTCGGCGCTCATGGCTGGCTGGCTTAGTGGGGGGAGGCTTTGGCAAGTCGCAGGGGCATAGAAAAGTGCCACCAAGTTTGGGAGCGGACGGGAAGGGCCGGGTGAAATGTTTGTAACTCCAAGTTGCCATAGATCAGTGCGAGTCGCGAGGGGATACGGGACATGGACACATTCACTGCAGATGGAAGATGGAAGCGAGCATCGAGGTGGAGCGGAGGCGAGGGGAGGCAGGCGACGCAGGCCCCCGCCACGGCACTTGCCTCGCCCCGGGCCACGGCCACAGGTGGCTTATTGCCTCCAGAGTCCAGATGACACCACCAATAGTACCACCACAGTGCACCCGCCACCACCACCCATGGCTATCACACCGTGGCCTTTTCCCTCTGCCGCCGCCCATCAGCCCATATATTGCTTCAATGTTTTTTTTATTTTTATACACCCAGAGTTAATACTTGGCTCTCCCATCGCCTGTCAGGCTGAGAGGAATCCGCTCCTGCCACCTGGTGATTATTATCACGTTTTCTTGTTAATCCCGCTTCACCCACACCTCTTCTGTTCACCCAACCATGCGGCCTCCTCGTGCCGTCGCCGGTCTGACGGCCTTGCTGGCCGCTGTCCCCAGTGTCCACGCCTCGTACTCCAAAAACCCGTTTATCACGGAGGTCAACGCGAACACTTACCACAGGCAGATATCCAAGTCAAACCACACCAGCGTGCGTTGCTCTCCTTGTCCTAGAATGGCGGTTGTTGACGCCGGGCCCGACCAAAGCCACGTCTGGCTTCGGCCCTTCATACAAGACAAAGCCTGCTCACATTTCTCACAGGTCATTTTACTCTACGCACCCTGGTGCATCCACTGCAAGAATCTCAAACCTGCCCTTGAAAAAGCCGCCGATAACCTCGACGGAGCCGTCAAAATCGCTACCGTTAATTGTGATGATGACATGAACAAGCAGCTCTGCGCTTCTATGGGCGTCCAAGGCTTCCCAACCATCAAGATTGTTCGTCCTGGGAAGAAGCCTGGCAGCAAACCCATTACCGAAGACTACCAGGGCGCAAGAACCTCTGCAGCCATTGTGCAGGCTGCCCGGAGCAAGATCAACAACCACGTTACCAAGGTCACCGACAAGGACTTGGATGTCTTCCTAGAACGTGATGGTCCCAAGGCTATTTTGTTTACGGAAAAGGAAACCACGAGCGCTCTGTTGCGAAGCCTCGCCATTGACTTCTTAGGCGTTATTTCCGTTGCTCAAGTGCGCAACAAGGAGGAAAAGACTGTGGAAAAGTTTGGCATTGACAAGTTCCCCGCGTTTATTCTGATTCCCGCCCGCGACAAGGAACCCTTTGTCTACGACGGCGACTTGAAAAAGAAGGACATGATTGCGTTCCTAAGGCAGGCCGGCGAGCCAAATCCTGACCCTGCTCCGGCAAAGCCCAAGGCCAAAGGCGACAAGAAGCCCCCCAAGTCATCTAAAAAGGCTCAGGGCCAGGAGACGAAGGCGGCTTCTTCCGCCAAATCCGAGGCCGACGAAGCGGCCACGACCCCAGAGGCTTCAACTGAAACAAGCACAAATGAACCTGCGGCTTCGACCCAGGATGTTACCCCTATTACCACCATAGCAGCCAAGGACACATTTGTCGAGAAATGTCTTGGCCCGAAATCCCGCATCTGTGTCCTAGCATTTATCCCAGCTCATGACTCCGAAAACGGTGCTAGAGTCACAGACTCCCTTGCACAGCTCAACACCAAATACGTACGCGGTAACCGGCAGGTGTTCACCTTTCTCGTCGTCCCCAGCGACGTCGAAGGATTGGATGGGGTGCGACGGGCCCTTGGGTTGGAGAAGGATGTGGAGCTCATTGCATTCAGCGCCCGACGCTCTTGGTGGAGACAGTACGAGGGTGACTTTGATGCCAAGAGCGTTAACGCATGGCTTGACGATATACGCATGGGCGAGGGGGCCAAGAAGAAGCTGCCAGAGGAGGTTATCGCGGTGGCTGAAGTTGTCGAAAAGGGCTCAGACCAAAAGGCGGACGCTGGGGAGGACCAGAGGCCTGCCGAGAAAGAGGTCAAGCATGAAGAGCTCTAGACAAGAGCAAGTGGAAATGTAGAGAGCTCCGTGTGCAGCAAGTTTTTCCGACAAGCCAGAGTATAAGTATGCTTCAGGCGTTTTGGCAACCTGCTTCCCTCCGGCTTGCAAATACGTAGTTGAAGGGTTGGCTGCTCGACGTGCCTACCGACGTGAACTACTCGTCCAACTCCATGGCCATGATATCACTTGGTTGTACAGCGCCTTCCTTGATCATCTTGACTCCCCTGTCCTTGATGGTTTTATCGAGGAACATCTTGACCTGCTTGCAGCCATCTAGGCCGACGACAAGCATGCCCTCTAGCCGGCTGACCTGGACTCGGCTTTCGCAGACAAGCGCCACAACACGATCGCTGGAGCCGAGCGTGGCCACGGTAAGAAACGGGAGCTCCTGTTCCTCTTGGTTGTTTAGGTCAAGTAGAGGATCAGCCGAATCGTCGCCGGCGGCGTAGGAAGACGTCGATCCAGCGGTGCAGGCGGCGATGTAATCCGTCATGGGGATGCCAGCATCAATAACAGCGAGAGTGGCGGCGTTGATGAGGGCGGCAAGGAGCGAGCCATCCTGTGACAGGACGTGCAGCGAGACCGTTATGGAAGAGTGCGGGAAGAGATGGCTGTGGATTGTCGACGAGAGCGCTTTGGCAATAGTGATTTCCATCTCTTGAATACGTCTACCGTGCCCCTCGCCACGTCAGCATGTAGAGTCTCTCTCTCTGTGTCCTTTATTTTATTTTATTTCATTTTTCTTTTCCGCGCGGTCAATTTGGGCCTCGGGGGGGTGGGCAGCAGACTTACTTGTCGTTTCGGCCGCGCTTCTTGCGGTCGACGCTTGAAAAGCCAGCAATGACAAGGTTGACATTGATGGAAGCGGTGTCGCGGCCGGCCGCGTGTCCGCCTCGCCGCTGCGGCTGCGGCTGCGGCTGCTGCTGCTCCGAGGGCCCTGTCACGACGCACATGACTTTTGTGTGGCCCATTTCGAAATATGACGACCCGTCTGCGGCGTCCTGTGTGCGTATCTGGGCGTGTAGCCGACGGAGTTCGTTCCAGCGACGGCCATCGACGCGTAGGAGGGCGAGCGAGTATGTAGACGTGTCGAGGGGCATGGCGGAAGCTGGTGTGGCGCTGGGAGATGGAGATTGGATGTCCCTTCCTTGGGGAAAGTGGACGTTTGGAGTTTGAGGCGCTTGGAGGAAGCGGTTTCCGTCGATGTCGCGAGCTGGTGGTTGGACGGCCTTTTTTTTTTTTTTTTTTTTTTTTTTTTTTTTTTAAACAAACTGTGGCTAAGCGTTGCTAGTGCGAATGACAAAGCCGAGTGAGGATGACGGATGATGTGATGCTCACTCCATGGACCGTCTCGCACCGACAGGAGGTTCCGCAGCTCGTCCAATTCCCGCGTCAAGTCCCGTCAAGTTGGCCACGACGAGCAGCAAAGTCTACCGCATCGCCACTGTTACCTGCAGTTCCAGAGAGCCACGGCTCGATCCCTTTATTTCGCAGTACGTCTTGGAGACCATCTCGTCGCTTCAAACCGACATGGTGCTACTCGATACCATAGACCTCCGGGACCAGGCGTTGCCCCTTTACGACGAACCTGAGATACCGTCTCGCCTGCCCGCCGACGACCCGACAGGGCGCTACAAGAACGCACACACGAGGCGGTGGTCTGAGGTTGTGCGCGGCTACGATGCATTATCTTTGTGACGCCCCAGTACAACTGGAGCATTCCCGCAAGCCTGAAGAATGCGCTGGATTATTTGTTCCACGAGTGGATGGGAAAGCCAGCGGCCGTGGTGACGCACGGCGGGAAAGGCGGCGGCAAGGCGGGCGACCATCTGCGACAAATGCTGACTTTTTTGCGGATGCGCGTCATGAAATCAGCGGCGGGACTGACATTGACTTCAAACACCATGGACGACTGTCTATCGGCGCTGCGCTGCGCTGCGAGGCGCAGACTGAGGCGACCAATCGATAATGCAGATTGCCGTCAATGAGCGTTTACACCCAATCCAGCGAGCGACATACTTCATGGTCGAGTTTCTGGGCAAAACGATCCGTCGAGGTGGCCCCTGATATCTGATATTTGATATCTGCTCCGACCATGTTCACACTCAAGGTTTCCCTGCCACTATTCCTCACTCATTCCGACTCGGTCCAACAGACTATCCTAGCCGCACGCCGGCAGGAGACAGGAGGCACCAATCACCGTGCAGGTTGGTCGTCTGGGAAGGGCACAGATACCGTTTGCCAATGGCATTTCCGACCACATCACAAGGCCCGTCGTGTTCCATCTCCGGCCAGCTCCTGCATTGCATGACTGGACAATGTCGTGACGCCTCAACTCAACGAGCAAGATTTGCGTGAGAAAAGTCCCCTCAATTTCGCTTCGACGGCGTCATCGTCTCAACAGCCGTCCGTGCCGGCTGCCCTGACCGCGGAGCAAGAAGCAGCATTCAGGGTTTGGGCCGAATTCCAGAACAACGGGCCATCACTGCAGCAGTCGGCAAACGAATACCTTGAATCCAAGTACAGTCAGTCTTTTCCTGAAGCGGACCTCGAACCCATAATAGACGAGATTTGCCCCAAAGGCACCTCACAGCCTGAGATGGAAGCACCCGAATCAACGTCAGAGTCTGTCACAGAAACCAGGCCTGGCCACAGGAGCAGACTTCGGTTTCCGGGCTACGTACGGCCCCCCTGTTTCGTTTCTGCCAGAACACGACGCACACTTTTCCATTCTGGTGGGAGATCAGGACAGCGGGTGGAAGGCGGCCACTCTTCTCATCCGAGAGTTGTGCATGCTCAAAGGAATTACAGATAAGCCCGAGTGGTGGCGCAAAGTCCGCGACCCAGCGATTTCGGCCAGGTGGAAGGATGAAATGCTCGCCGTCAACGGGCCGGAATACCACGCGCACGCCGACTTTACGCCCAGGATGGCGGATGCTGTGAGTCCTTGTGCATCTGGTTATGGCTTGCAACGGGCTGAATGAGGCACATGAAGCTGACTCGTGCTCGGAAAAGTGTACTGAGGAATTGACAGACAAGGCCGATCTGTACGAGGCGACGGGGCTGATTCCTGTCCTTGACTACTCGGCCTGCGTGGTCAAGTTACTCAAGTCTGACAGCTTAATGGATCAACAACTGACCAAGCAACTGATGGACGCAGCCCGCCCGCTGGAAGACGCGCCCGAACAACAGAAAGATTGGCATCCTGGGAGCAACGAAAAGGTCCTGGATCTTGTCCATCCGTCTCTGTGGCCGTTGGTCTATGGCCGGTCGCGAATCTTGCCAGACAAGGAAATCACCGTTGACAACTGCTTGGATCACATGGGTACGGGCGAGGTCATTGCCAGACCCGACATGGAATCAGATGGACTCCCCGCGTCAACGTCAACAGGCTGGGCGTCCGAACCCGTGTCTGCGTCTTCTGTTCGTTACCAGTGTCTTCCCTGCAATGTTGTGGCGGACGACAAAGGAGAGGCCAAAATCAACAGCTACATCGACAGCCTACACCCGATTGACCACGCAGCGCTCTATGCAATTATTGAGAAATTCATCAGCGAATCTTTGCCAGCGTGGGACCTGGTCTACCGCTAGCCAAAAGAACTCGCGTTCCAACGACTCACCACCATCAGGCAGGAGCACAATGTACAACGCCAGAGGCGTGCAAGGACACGGGTGAATGTCGACCGACAAACAGGCCTGTCAATGACGACGAGCCTCCCCGAGAAGAGCACGAAGAGTATGGGGACGGCTACCAGGAAAGCGAGCGTGGCAGGCTAGACGCCCTGTGGTTCCAGGCAACGCATCCGCAGATGCTACCTGATGCAACATCGGCGTCTGACCCGAGGGAGGAAATGGCGACCAAGACCGAATTCGAGCGCGCAAGGAGGCAACAAGAGCGTTTCAGTGCCATGGCGGACGATATCAAGACGGGTGGGTTCTTCTCTGCAGGCCGCGAGCTTCAAGTCATTGTGTAGCTTGCAAACATCTGCCTTGGGCCTGAAAACCCACCTATGACGGTGGTTCGTGGCACATTGAAGGCCAGCGTAACGAGCAACAGCCCTGTTTTATCACGACAACGAGAACATCACAGAGTCACGTCTAGCCTTTCGCACCTCGTCCAACTCGGAAGACCTGACTGTAAATCTCGAATATACGCAGAATGACGTGCGCTCTGTTGCCAGGACCTTTGCCGTGGACGAGGCCCATGAAGCGACGACGCTTCAAAATATCGGCTCCGTCCTCACCCGGCAGGCGAGGGCGGTTTTCTTCCGCAACCTATCGCAGCATCAAGTCCAGCCGTTCTCACTCGAGGATCCCACTCGTCCGGGACATGGCAAGATTCTGGCATTGTTCCTCGTCGACCCAGCCATTCCAGTCATTTCAACCGCCAACGTGCCGCCTCAACAACGCCATTGGCGGCCAGCAGCGGAGTACATGCGCCGTGGCAGTCGACTTCAACCAGAGCTGGCCAACACGGTTTCGAAGAATGTAGACTCCGTGATTGGCGGAGACGAGGCAAGGGACATTCAGAAGAGACTCATGGCGGAGAGGACGGTGCGGCAGGAGGAGCTGAGTAACGCGTTGCAATCTGTACGGTTTAGCTTCTGCGAGCATTGAGATACAAAGACTGTTGATTACTATGTCGTTTTTAGAACGTACCTGGATGGCTGGCCAAAGCTGTGGCACGGAGAGTTGAAGCCAGCTAAGATGCAGCCCAGCCGCCCGACACGCTGATTGACAGTGTCCATCTACAGTAGAACCTCGAGCAGCATTCCTTTCCGCTGCTCAATGACCCTCGACTCCACCAGCTTTAGCGCCTTCCTGAGATCCGCCACCGTCCTTACTCGCATGCCCTTCATCCAAGCTGCATCATCATCCACCGAACCAGCCCAGCCAGTCTGCGACCCGGCCGCTGCTTCGGCCAAGGCAGCGTAGTTTGGAGTAGGGCGGAAGGAAACGCCAATCTCGTCGTCAGTTGCGCTGGAAGCGAGGCCACCGGGGTAGACGAGTTCCGCAGAGTTTCGAGGAGCTTTCCATCCTACGGGTTCCATGAGTCAAAGGGCCGTGTGTAGGGTGATGAATATTGCCTGCACCAAAAAAAAAAGGAAAAATAAAAATAAAAATGAGACAAAATGAAATCAAAAGGAATGAAGAAAAACGAAACAAAAACGACTTACCTCCGTTATTCAATACAATTGTGAGAATGGGTATCTTGTACTTGCTTGCGACCCAGAGGGCGCTCGAGGGTGCGGCGCACATGAAGCTTCCGTCCCCGACAATCTGACAAACAAGATTTGGGTCCGGCTTGATAATATGGTCCTTGTCGTTTTCACGATCCATCAGTGCCATCTTGACGCCGAGCGCTGCACCGTTGCTCCAGCCAATTCCGGTTGCACCGCAGTTGATCCAGCTCCCGGCTCGGCTGGGCTGCAGCTGGTCAGACAGGGTTTGGGCAGCGGTGACGGCTTCAATCACAAACGTTGTTGAGCCTGGGAGTGAGCTTCTCAGGAGGCTACCGATATTGGAAGCATCGAGAACGTGGTCGTCACCCAGGCGAGCTCGAGAAGCAATGTCCTCCAGGCGAGCTGCGTGGGCCCTGTCGCGAGCCGCTCCGCGCGCCCCGTACTTGGGGTCTTTCAACTGCGTGCCGAGCGAGGCGTCATTCCTGATGTACTCAACAAGCTGGCTCAAGGCGGTAAAGCTGTCTGCTTTCCAGCGCCCGTGGGCGGGGAAGAAGGATACTGGAATCTGCTGGTTGAGAGGGTCGCAATCTACGTGGTAGACCTTGGCGTCCTTTGGCGGCGGGTTTCGCGATGGGATCCAGGGCACGTCACAGTCCAGGAGGAACACCATGTCCGTGTCCTTGGTGCACTCGTCGAAACTCAGGCGGAAGCCCTCCGAGGCGCTGTGGGAGAAGGGGAAGCACATGTCGCTGCCGCCGGTATCGTGAACGCGAATGCCTGGGATGAGATCCGCCAACGCAACGAGAAGATCAGGGCAGCGACGATCTCGGCCCGAGTATCCCGTGACGATGAGCGGTCGTTCAGCTCGCACGAGCGCGGTGGCAATGTCGCGGACGGCATCATGGGGGAGCGCGCCTGGTCCGACGGGCACCCACTGCTCTTGATCCAACGAGTATGGCTTGATCTCTTGAGCCAGGACCTCGCGGGCGCTCGCAACATAGACCGGGCCCTTGGGTGTGCTGTTGGCGAACTGCAGCGCGCGCCCGATGGTCTGCTTGATGTTGAGTCCGGTGCGGACCTCGCCTGTATATCGACAATACTGGCGCACTATGGCCTTTTGATCCGGGGCTTCTTGTAGCCAGTGCATGTATTCCGTCCTCGAGCCCGTGACCTCGCCCGACTCGGTGTAGGGACACATGCCGGCAAAGATGAAGACGGGGACGCGGCCGACGCTGGCGTTGTGGATGCCTTGGCCGAGAGCTTGCGTGCCGACGTCGACGTGCACCAAGACAGCCTGTGGCCGGCCAGATACGCGAGAATACCCGTCGGCCATGGAGATGGCCGTGACCTCAGCTGGGCATGTGACGATCCGAGGCCACGAATTCGGCCGTTCCCTCTTGCCTCTGACCATGGCTTCGATGATGGAGGGGTGATCGGAGCCAACGTTGACAAAGCAAGCGGTGATGCCCGCCTTTGATTGTAAGCTGCCGATCCGTTTGCAGACCATGGACGAACGAACAGGGAGGGGAGCGCCGGCCATACCTCCCAGAGAGCTTCGAACAGAGCAAATGCCGTCGTGTACCTGCCGAGGAAATGGAAATCAGCTCGTCGGTCCCCTCAGCACGCTTGCGGCACTGGAAGGGCACTCACGACCCTTGGGTCGCCTGAGAGGACGCCATACTCGCCCGGCTGGAAGAAACTTGGAGCAGATGCTGGCTGCTGGTCGAAAAGGGAGCTCCGGCGCGTGGTGGTGCCGGGAGGCGCGCGCGCGGGCGAGGACGACCAGGTGCAGCGACGGTATGGACGGGACGGAGGTGAGCGAGTTGGCGTCCCGAGCGAGTCCGCAATGCCATTTTGCCACGGACAGAGGTAGAGAGAGATGGTTTGTGACGGGGGAGGAGATGATGCAAAGCCCAAGGGCGGGGACCGGTGGTGGTGGATGGACGAGTCTGGTTTGTTGGTTGGTGCGACGTCGGCTTTACGAGCAGCTGCCAGCAATCAGGCAGGCCGTTTGTTGGCTGGTTAGCTGGTTGGCTTGTCGAGAGCCTGCCTGGTCGACGCGAGCACACGAAGCCGTTGATTCAATCGCCGTCAACGACTACATGGTCGTGGGCTGCCAGCATCACGAGATTTTGGCTGCACAACACGTTGGCGGGCATGACTACACGTACGGTCCCCAGCCCCAGACGCCGCGATTGACGAGAGACGTTTACGCTACTCAGCCAGGCTGCAACAGAGTCCAGACAAGCGTGCCCATGCCTTGTTTCCAGCCTTGTCCTACCTGCCCTGTCCATCTTGCCAGACACCTACGGATATCTAATCCTCAACGACGACATGGCCTCGCAGGGGCTGCCGGCACACAGTTGGCCTGCTCTTGCAGCTCGACATACTCCGCATCCCCGGCTGTGCTAAACACGGTGCTCATGAGGCTCTTGGTAAAGTAAGGGTCCGAGGGCGGCTTCCTCCCGTGCTTCATCTCTTGCGAATCCTTCATCTCCGAGTCTGTCGGCCGACGCGGGCGGCCGCGCCTGCGGTTCTTCTTGCGGAAGAGAACAGCGAGCTCGGGGAAGCAGACGCACAAGTTGCCCGAGGCGAGTTCCGCCGCGCCCCAGAGTAGAATCTCGGGTTGCTTCCACGACGTGTCGTGGTTGCCGCTGTTCCTGAGGCGGACGACGAAGCCGATGGTTGCAAAGATGGGCGCGCTACCCGCCGTCAGTGAGACGCATGCACAGGACCAGGAGTGCCTTGGCCTGCAGGGAGTAGTACGCACCATAGGCCAAATGTAAAGGCGAGCACGACGAGGACTCTCTTGAGCCGGTCCATCTGCAGCCTCCACACGGCATGGATGGGTAGCAGTAGGATCAAGTAATCCGTGACGGTGTTGAAAGCACCACTCACGTTCAGGATGATGTGAATGTCGACGCATTGGCCGGCGACTGTGGGATTCCAGATCTTTTCGCGCGGGCTGCACTCGAATATCTTGACCAGAGACGTGGTGCCGTAGAATCCAAAGATGACGGCGATGAGCGTGACGATGGTCATGTCAAACTTGCTCCAGCGGATGGGCGAGAAGACGCGGCGGTACAGCCAGAGCACCGCAAGCTTGGTGAGCCCAATCATGACGCCGTATTCAATGGCGGCGACGTTGAACCAGTACGCGGCTTCGTGGACCTCGTCCAAGGTGATATCCCAGCCGTGCTGGCCTCCGTGGTGGGACATGGTGGCTCTCATGATGCCGCAGTAGGCGACGGTGCCCGCCCAGGCGAGCGTCACCAAGGCATCCTCAAATGTCCAGACGCGTTTGATGAAGATGCGGACGTAGGTGCGCAGAAGGAAGAAGACGGTGACGAGCGGGATGCATATCGCGATGGTGATGTCGGCGAGATAGGCCAACGAGGCTGGATGGTTAGGGTTCGGCGTCACCCCCGGCGGCGGCTTCAGCGCCGGAGCAAAGGTTGGCAGCGGGCTCGATGAGGCTTCCGACAGCTGCGGTGCCATAGAAGCGTTTCAGGTCACAGGTATTTGGGCGATGCAAGGTGTCATGACAAAAACAAAGGGACGGCCTGATGTCGTCTCGTTGTTTCGGGAGGGCACGGGGAAGCAAACAACAAGCCAACCACGAAGGAAACGTGCAATATACATATACACATCTTTTGACTGGAATCAAACCACCAAGAGACAAACTCCAAGAACTGTCTCCGATGTACTGCCCTGGGGGCCCCGTGGCCTGTCATCCTAGACGCCGAGGTAGCAATGGCGGACGCGAAGATGCTCAAAGGCTGCCGGGTTTTGGGGCGCACCACGGGCAATGTCCTCTGGTAGCTCGAGCGACATACATGAAAGTGTCGAGGGGAGCATGAGCTGAAGACAAGGGCATGCCTTCTAGCACAACATTTCGACAGCGTTATGATGGCGTTGAGCGAGTCGTCGACGGCATGTATGCACTCCATACACATGGGCCCCCTCCCCTCAACATTCCGGCCTCGACACAAAAGGCTGCGAAGCTGCAGCTACCCAGCCAGGGTCGCAACGAGCCGTCCTCCCTACATGCTTTGGTGGTATTTCGTCAGCTTGCATGCGGCGCGGACTGGGGACAGGAAGTAAACCAGGATATCTGCGGACTCGGCCTGATCAGTCCGTCCTCACAAGAGCGCCAGGAAGGCAGTTTATTGATTGCTGGCCAGGCCCCCGACGATATTTCCACGCGGGCTCAGCTCAGACCATGCCAGGGGATGTGGTTATCAAGACGGTGACCCAGATATCGAGCTGTTGATCCTTCTGAGCGCGCGTATTTGAAGACGGCCGTGTCTTGTCTGCCTGCCGATTCCGCCGAAAACACTTCTTGCGGCATCCTGTGTGACGGCACCACCTTGGTCGTGGTTTTTTTCTGGTCTGGTCAAGGACAAGAAAAGGGGAGGCTTGCGGCGATCTTTTGCCCCGAGACGAGACTTGGTCTACAGACGCTGTGCCACAAGAATCAACCTGCTGGCTACAAGGCACCTCGACGATGCATATCTCAGAGGAGGCACCCTGTGGCCTCCATTCCTCGCAACAGCAGCAGCAGCAGAAGCAGCAGGCACCGAGTGACTCGGACGATGCGGCGACGGATGAGCCCACCGTCATTGCAACGCTGCCGGAGGGCGACGTCCTATCAGAGGCAGAGGCGGCCAGGCTGCTTCGGAAAATCGACTGGCACGTCCTGCCGATGCTATTTCTGATCTACGTTGTGGCGTTCCTGGACCGGTGAGTTGTCGCCCACTTGCCCCAAGAAGAAGAAGAAGTCTTGGTTTTGTGTTGGCCTCGATGCGATAGCGAGCGATGGCGGCGGCGGCGGCGGCGGCGGCGAGCACTACTGTCTACGGAGTACACCAAGTTTGTTTGACACGATTCGCACCAGGTCCAATGTTTCCAACGCGCTCACCATGAGCATGCCAAAGGAGCTGGGCTTGACGGGCCAGCAGCCCAATGTTTCACTGGCCGTCTTCTTTGTTCCCTACATTGTCTTTGAGATCCCGTCCAACCTCTTGATGAAGAGGCTCTCGCCGCATGTCTGGCTGTCCCTCTGTGTGCTCGGCTTTGGCGTCACGGAGCTATGTCAGGGGTTCATCCAGAACTACGGCGGACTGCTTGCAACCCGCTTTTTCCTGGGCTTCTTCGAGGCGGGCATATTCCCGGGGAGCTTCTACCTCATCAGCTTCTGGTACAAACGCGACGAGGCCCAGAAGCGCTTCACCGTCTATTTCTGCTCTGTCATTCTTGCCTCGGCCTTTGGCGGGCTGCTGGCATCGGCCATTGCCAACATGGATGGCCTTCAGGGGAGAAGCAACTGGAGGTGGATCTTTATTCTCGAGGGGGTTCTCACCGTCCTGGTCGCCATCATATCCTACTTTTCTGTAAGTGACTTTCCTCAGCAGGCGCGTTGGCTCTCCGAGAGAGAGAAACAGGCCGTGCTCAGAAAGACTCGAGCTCAGGACGCGCATTCCGAGGGAAAGGTGACTCGAAGGGACTTGTGTGACTTTTTCAGTGATGGCAAAAACTACCTGGGGGCCATTATGTACTTTTGTAAGTCCTTTGGCCTGGTTTACACCCCTCTCTCTCTCTCTCTCTCTCTCTCTCTTCCGTCTCTCTCTCTCCCCCTCCTCTCTATGCCTCTTCATCCGTCCCCCGACCCCTTGGGCCATCCACGACCACGAGAATGCGGCACTAAGCCCTACCAGCTGTTGTAGTGCCGGTCTATGCCTTTGCCTACTTCACGCCGACCATCGTCAAGGGGCTCGGATACAACGTGCTGCAAACGCAGCTCCGGTCCGTGCCTCCCTTTGCCGCCGCGTTCGGATTCTGCCTAGTTCTGGCGTACTTGTCAGACCGAAGCGATCGGCGGCTGCCCTACGTGCTCATTTCGGGCGCTGTCCTTGTCACGGGGCTCGCCATCCTCATCACCACCCACGCAAACTTCTCGCTGCAGTATGCAGGGATTTGCCTCGTCTGTATGGGTGCCTTGAGCGCGGGCCCGAGTGTCATTTGCTGGTACCTCATGAACCTGACGGGGCACAAGCAGCGAAGCATCGGGTCTGCATGGATGATTAGTTTTGGGAACACGGGTGGCATCTTGGCCCCTTTTGCTTTTCTCCCGCAACATGCTCCATATTACCGTCTCGGTTACTCGCTCTGCATGGCCGTGACCGTCTTGGGTACCGTCGCCACTGCCTGTTATGCCGTGCTTGTTGCCAGGGAGAGGCGCAGGATAAGCAAAGCTGGTGGAGCCGACAAAGTGCATGTTTCATCGCTCTGAGGAAACAGAAACAACGCAAAAAAAAAAAAAGCAACAAAGGAATTTGCCAAATTGGGGGGAAAGAAGAGGGTGATCCCGGGGGGTCGGTTGAGGAGGGGGCAAGGGAGCCGTGATATAACAACGGCATGTACTCCGTAACACAGCACGAGCTGTGAGGCGAGATGGTAGACATTAGCATCACCGCCAACCAACTATATATGCTCGTCAAGCCTCTCCCTGCCGCAACAAGCACGTCTTGCAGATCCGATCAACACCTTGTGCCTCGTCTGGTGGGTGAGGTCGGGACCGCTCGTTATGCCCAGCTCTCGTCTTGGCGAGATGGCCGTCGAAAGCGGAACAGATGCAATATCTCGGGATATCCAAGGTAGAATACTCCCGCAGCAAAGACAAAAACCGAAAAAAAAATACCCGCCAACCATGATGATTTATTGCTGATGGTCTGACTGCTGACGGGCGTAGACCTCGATCTGGCAGCCCCTGCTCAAGTTGCATCGGGCTTTTCCAAGGCAAGTCAAGCTGTCAAACTTGTCATGTCAAAACTACGGACGGACCAGCACTGACCCAAAAGCGGCCGGCCTGGGCTTGATTCATGTCGACCAACAGAGACGAAAGATGGTCATCTCGGCGACGGTGATCCTGCTCAACTTCAACGTCACCTTGGGCTCGTCCCTCCCCAGCGGCGCCGCGTCGACCCTGAACGAGCACTTTGGCGTCACGGAGAAGCTTCAAAAGCCGTTGCCCGTGGCCGTCTTCCTCGTTGGATACAGTGAGTGGCCGCCTGCTGCACGGCGACTCGGGAGTCGAGGCTGTCTCAGAATCACTCGCGGTCAGTCAACGCTAATTCATCACGGACGACGTGGTGGTGGTGTTTCTTTTCAGTTTTCGGACCCATCATCTTTGCCCCCATGTCTGAGTCCTGGGGCCGCCGACCAGCCTTTCTAATTTCCTTTTCCGTGTACACGGCCTTTACGCTGGGATGTGCCCTGGCGCCAAACTGGCCCGCGTTCCTCTTCTTCCGCTTCATGCTGGGATGCGGCGCGGCAGCGCCCCAGACCGTCTCCGGGGGGCTGTTTTGCGACATCTACCCCGACCTCGGGCCGCGCGGGCTGGCGGTGACGCTGCTTGGCCTGACGAGCAACGTAGGGCCCCTGGTCGGGCCCATCATCTCGGGCTTCACCTCGACCAGGGCCTGGCAGTGGCAGTTTTGGTGTGCTCTCATCCTCGCCGGCGTGAACTGGCCCCTGCTGCTGGCCATGCCCGAGACCTTTCCTCCCGTCCTCAAGGCGGGCATCACCAGAGCCAGAGCCAGAGCCGGAGCCGCGCCTGTCGGTGGTGGTGGCGGCAAGAAGGCGCCTCTCGACCTGGCAAGGAGGGCCAGGATCCTCACGCGGCCGATCCGTCTCCTGTCCGAGCCGCTCGTCTTCTTCACCGACCTCTTCATCCTCTACCAGTACGTCATCTTCTTCCTCTACTTCGGGGCCTACCCCGTCATCTTCCGCGGGACCTACGCCATGCCGGATGGCGTATCCGCTCTCATGTTCATCCCCACGGGCATCGGCGCGGTCCTGGCCATCGCCGTCTTCGTGGCCTGGGACCGGTTTCACAAGCGAAGCGTGGAAAGGGGCAGGCCGTGGGCCCTGCGGGAAGAGTACCGACGGCTCCCCCTCGCGTGCATCGGCGGTCCCCTCTTCGCCCTCTCCGAGTTCTGGCTGGGATGGACGGCTCGGCCGGGCATCCCGTGGGCCGTGCCGGCCCTGTCCGGCGTCCCTTTGGGAATCGGCATCGACCTGACCTTCATGGCCCTCAACAACTACCTGACCGACGTCTACGGCATCTACAGCGCGTCGGCCCTGGCCTCGAGCGTCTTTACGCGAAACGTCCTGGCCGCCGTCATCATCCCCCTGACGACGTATCCGCTGTACGAGAACCTCGGAACCAGCTGGGCCTGCACCCTGCTGGGCGGGCTGTGCGTGCTCCTGACGCCCATTTCGTTTGCGTTTATCCGCTGGGGCCCTGTTCTGAGGATGCGCAGCCCCTTTTGCCGGAAGCTGGCGCGCGAGGGCGGCGCCAACCATGGCGGCGGCGACTTGGTGGCGCCATGTTGACATGACGGGGTTGGCGACTCGCTGACAACTGACAAGGAATACACGAACGCCATGCTGCGATTTGCTGTATGGAGTACGAAGTGGTAGCACGGAGTACGGAGTAAGCGAGGACGCGATGGCCCGGTAGCTGCTGAGCCTGCGTGCTCTGGTCAAACGACTGGTTGCCTCCCTTCCACCGTACAGAGTAGAGTACAGAGTAGCGTGATGAACCTCGTTGGATCTCGCCGATTGTCACCCAGCGCAACGCGCAAGTGACTTCACTTGACTCCCCGGCCCGGCTGGTATGAGACGGCGCTGCGCCTCGATGCCGTCTCGTTCCAGAAGAATGCATGCATATGCGACGCAACGGCTCCCGTACGAGGACGACAAGTCAAGTCGCAGCGCAGGCGTGTCAGACCTTGGTTGCCCGCACATGAACCAACCTCCACCCATCCTTTTCCATGGACGTCGTCGGCGCACAAGGTGCATTGTCCAGGGTCGGGCAAGTTGTCACGGATCATCTGTCCATCATCCAGGGAACACGCCCAGCAACAGCACCAGCAATGGCGTCATGACCCGCCGTGTCCCCGGGTACGGAGTGAGCAGCTGGGGAATAGGGGTCCTCGATGAGGCAAGTGCTTGCTCCTTGACCTTACCGCGACGTGGTGGTTGGTTGGTTGGTTGGTTGTCCCGTCGCACAGGCCGAATGACATGACGTGACGTGACATGACATGACATGTCGGACGAGGCTCGCGGTGGTGGTGCCATCATTATTGTTCGCATCTACGGAGTACGGAGTGTCATCTATGGAAATATCCAACATGTCACTTACTTGGTAGACGGCGGCCAGCAACCGCCGCGCCGTCGGGTTGGCGACGTTGGCACTACTCCATACTCCCATCGTCGGCCACTTCACACGATGGATGCTTTGCGCTCCCTTTTCCCTTCAGACACGGTGCATCCCGCGCCACGGAGGACTGCATGGCCATGACCGCCGTATGACTTTCGGGATAGGCAGCAACTCTCCGAGACGTGGACCGTCACGTACGGGCTCAAGGTTCAACCACGCCGTACAATGAATATCCTACGGATTCTCAGGCAGCGGCACCGCATCCGGCGGCTGACGCCACTCGAAGCCGTCGGGCATCCGCACGGCCCGCGCCTTCAGCCAGGCCTGCAGAGCGTCCCAGTTGACGCACTTGTGTCGCGTGTTGCCGTCGGGCGTGGGCTGGTTGTGCCTCCTCACCCAGTAGTACGGGATGATGCCGGGGTCAAAGTTGCACATGAGCGTCTGCCGGATGTAGTCGACGCAGTGCTCGTAGTGCCGCTCGTACAGGTCCGGCGCGCCCTGCCTGGTGGCCTGCGTCTCGGGGAACGAGGCCATGTGGTGGTCCTGCCAGACAAAGTGTAGGCAATGGATCTGGTGCGTCCCCGTGGCCACGGCGAGGTAGCCGCCTCCAGCTGCCGGGGGGAACTGCACCGCCGTCAGGTTGTGCCCGATGCGCGTCACGTCCTCGGCCGTGACGCTGATGGTCCCGTCTGTGTGCGTTGGAGCGACGGGACGCGCGTGTGTTAGCGAGGGCCGGCCTTCCGTCGTCGAGCTCGACGGGCCTTGTCTTGTCTCTGCTTACATGCCATGAGGTCCTGCCATGCCTGCTCGACCTCGGCCGTGGGCGGTCCCTTGTACGGCGAGTCGTGCCACAGGGAGCCGTTGAACCGGACGTGCAGGTATTCCTCTTGGATGGCCTCGTTGATCGGTGCTGTGCGAGGTAAGGTCAGGTCAGGTTAGCAGCTGGGCGGTGCGTGGAGGGCGGTTTCGACTTGGGCGGCGTCGGGAGTTACAGTAGTAGTTGAGCTTTGCGACACAGCTCTGTCCGCGTCGAGTGTAGGACGCGGGCAGGAGAAACGGCATCAAAGTCATGTAGGTCGCGGCGAGGGCTACGTGGAACAACAGCCACGGCCACGTACGGTTCCCGGACTGCCGAGACGCGGCTCGTTTTTCGAGCTGTTGGTTGACGAGATGGCGAGTTGCTTCATGGCCATCGTCATCATCATCGTCATCGTCATAGTCGTCATCGTCGTCCTCGTCGTCGGTTTGCTTGCGTCGTTGTAGGGTGTGTGGCCACCAAGTCGAGAAGAGGCATCTCATTTTCAAGGCCACAGGAGTCGACGACTATCTGAGGGAGGAGTTGGGGAGGAGCTGGGCATACAACTTGACGCCGCGCTTGACACCAAGTCGGCACGCTTATAGCTGCTCAGTTCGTTGGGTGCACGAAGGAACGGGGTCAGGTAACGAGACGGCTTGGTTCTATCCTGTGCGTGCATGTGGCCTAGGCCTCCCTACTCTGCTGCGACCAGCCGTCCTGCAATGCAACTTCACAATGGGCAGGTCGCTCGGTTTCCTGTTTTCGGGGGGCCTGCCCGTGCTGCGCAAGGATGGACATGGATATAAATGCCGTGCCTGGACAACCAGGCCTTGCCCTCGGACAAATGACCTTGGACCCGTCCGCAAAACTCAGAGTTGCCGAGCGACAGTCTCATCACAACATCTCAACAGCTAGTGGCGATGCGTTTTACACTTCCTTTGGTCGCTACCCTGGCCATAGCTGCCCCGGCAGGTACGACAAGCCACGACGGATGGCTCTTCCGATGAAGATCTTGCTTTGCATGGCGCTTGGCTGACCGATGCGGATCCAGGTGTTTTCAAGCCCGATGGCCTCCTGAAAGTCTCCAACGACGGCCAGGACAGCTCCTACGATGCCACGAAGCGCGGCCATTTCGTGGCGGACCCTTTGCTCCAAGTTTCCGACCATGACGCTGCCAGCTCGTACGAGCGCAGCAACTTCAAGGCGGACCCCTTGCTGCAAGTCTCGGACAATCCCAATGACTCATCCTATAACTAGAGTGCTGGCTCCCCTCTCACTTCTGCCAAGGTCTCCTTTGTTGGTTTAAGGCCGGATTGCTGAGCCGCGGGCTGAGAGGCTGTGGGTGGAGAGCTTGGGACCAGGCGGAATCCAAGGAGAAATTATTTCTATCCGTCTTCAATATTACTCTGGATGTAAGAGTTTGTCGACGCTCGTGAACCAAAGACAGACAGACAGACGGCCTGTGCTACGCATTGACCGTTGCCTCTGCCGCTTGCCTCCGCCGTGGATCTGCACCAAGGAGCGTGACAAGCACAAAACACGGCCTACCATCAGCACGTTTGCGCGGCCGGCGACACGTTTGTGTTGCCATGCACAGTAGCCCATGCGGAATAGTACTGTAGTCGTGTTGTCGTGACAGCAATTCACACACCAACCCAATAAGAAGCGAGTGGTTGTACGCCACTCTCCCATCACTGGCCAGAGGCAGCCATCACGAGAACGTAAACACGGTATAAAGCTCTCGGAAAAATCCCCCTCACGTCGTGAGGCGAAGCCCCGCGCTCTACAACTGCGGCATTGTACCAGTTCCATCCAGCAGAACGGCGACTTCTTCACCATGCCGTCCTCGGCCACCATCAAAGCAAAGGAAAAGTACGAGGCGATGCTTGCAGCCGCCAAGGGCGACGGGGTTTCTCGTAAGTGCTGAAAAACCGAAACAGTGCAGACAAAGCATCATGTCTGGACGGCAGCCCATAACTTTTGATTCGGGGTAGACATGTCGAACCGCGTCGTGGCAACGAGACATCCGTCGACTGGAGGCTGCGAGATGACCAACTCCATCACCCGCAGATCGAGCCACGGCAGCGACACCTCGAGCACGGGGCGCTTTCGAACCATGATCAGAAACATGCTTTCGCCGCCTGCCTACTAGGGCATGGGAGGATGAGTGCGCGTACGGGGGCTTGTGCTTTGTCTGGACATAACATGCACTGTTTGCGCAGTCGACGCGGTTCGTTTTCCGTGGCAGAGATTATGATTATTTTATTCTTTAATACGTCCAAGTAACCCGTCAATTGACTAGATGTGTGCTCTACCTCCATCTATATAATATGTATCCACGCGCTCTCGATGACACGATGATGAAAAGGAAAGACTGCTCTGACCGGCGAGAGAAACCGACAGCATCAGCACAGGGGCGGCATCTTAGTTCTTTCCGGGAATGCGCTTCAGAATCTCGCCAGTGATGTCCTGAAGCGGCACATCCGGCGTGGCAGGGTCGTTGGGGACGAAGGTGAACTGCTCGTGGACTATGTAGACACGGTCGCCGATCTGGACGGTGCCCGTGGGGAAGTTGGTCTTGCCGGCGTCGTAGGTGCTCTCAATCAGGCCCCGGTGCTGGGCCTCGTTCCACAGGCCGTCCTGTGAGTAGAGGACATTGACTCCCTTGAGGTTGTCGTTGACGAGGATGACCTTGCCGTCGAACATTTCGGGCATGAAGACGCCGTCGAGGCTCTGTCCGCCGACGTTTCCGTCGTTCCCGGTGATGGGGATGACGATGGGAGAGCCCTTCTTCTCCTTGACATTGAACTTGACCAGCTTGTTGTCGTGCTGGTCGGCGGCGAGCAGCATGGCGCCCTTGACGACTACGCCCGTGTAGCCCGGGTCCGTCTGGCCTGGGCTGCTCACGTAGTCGTTGACGTACCACCGCTCGACGTCCTTGCCGTTGGGGCGGACCTTGAGGATCATGCCGGGGAACGTGCAGGCGACGAAGGCGTTGCCGCAAGAGTCGTGGGCGACATCCTGGCACCCTACGACTTGCCCGGCCGCGTCGGTAAGGGAGGCGGTCGCCACCACCTCTGGCTTGCCGCTCTTCAAGCTGAACCGGACGAGGTGGTTCGTGCCCGTGACATTTTTGCCGGCAGAGTCAAACGCACTGGCGTCGTTGAAGACGACGGCCAGGTCGGTGCTGGACTGGGGGAGAAGGTCGAGGCCGCTGGCGTGGAAGTTGAGATTGCCCTCAAACCTCGGATCGCTCATCTCGAGGGTGATCTGACGGGTCTTGCGGTTGAACTGCGCAGCGCCAGGTTTGTAAAGCATACTGTTGAGACGAGTCAGTTGGACCAGCATGTGAGAGGAACGGCGCTGCAGTCCGTCGCACGTACCTCATGTAGCACAGGTCGGAAGAGGGAGCGCAGACCATGGACTCGGGACGGAGTCCCCTGGCGGTGTAGGAAATGTTGAAATCTTCACGTTTGGGGAAGTCTTGGTTGGCGGCGGGAACAGCACTGGCGACGACGCCAAGTGCGGCCAACGAAGAAAGGACAGCAGTATGCATTGTGTATGTATGGTGTGTGGCGTATACAAGCTAATGAGTGTCTTGGCCGGCCGAGCTGGATGAACGGAACCTGTGGACGGACTGGAAGCGGAAGCGGAAGCAGAAGCAGAAGCAGACACGGGCAACAATATATATTCTTTTCATGGTACTTACTCCTGGCCCACCACCCGCACCGCGTCGGCATTCGACAGCATGAACCTTGACCATCATCATCGTCATCATCATCGTCTCTCGCAAAACTGCCGAGTGGGAGGAGCGGGTAGTGCGTGGCTCGAGTCAGCACGGCGCTTGGAAGAGTCGAGGTCGAGGCTGCACGGGCCTCGGAGGTGACGGATCCGGAACCAACTAATCGTGCCCGCCCCACTTTATGTGGTTCGGCTAGCAAAAGCCCTCACCACCAAAGGTGGTGCTCGACAGCAAGGCGGGCCGGACACCAAGGCGGGCCAATTTTCAACCTAGACGCGTTGAACCGCGAAAATGGCTGCAACTAGCGTCCAAACGGCAAAAAGCGATGTCGAATTACGTGTCAACGAGGCTCTTGAGTATATTGAGGAAAATCCAGGTGCAAAAATTCGCTCTGTGGCGAAGAAATTCAACGTGCCTCGTAGCCGGCTTCAACGACGTGCTAACGGCGTTCCTGCTAGGAAAGGCCATCCAGCAAGAAATACAATGCTTTCACGAGAAGAGGAAGTTGCTTTATGTAACTATATCGATCGCCTTGATAAGGCCAACTTCGCTGTACGACCTGAATTCATTACAGATGCTGCAAATTACATCCTAAAAGAGAGGGCATCGTCAACTGCCCCGCCTAGGCAAGTTGGAACGCGATGGACTACACGCTTTATCCAGCGGCATCACTATCATAAAGGTCTTCAAAAAAAGATTGATTCAAGTCGAAAAGCTTCAGAAGATGTGACAAGAGCTCTTTCTTATTACAACAAGCTTAAAGAGGCTATTCAGCAGTACGGAGTCCCTCCTGAAGATATCTGGAATATGGATGAGACTGGCTTTCGTATTGGAATGGGAAAGGACCATTTAGTTGTTACAAAGCGAAGAAGAGCGCATCTATTTTCAATGCCAGAAAACAGGGAGACTGCAACAGCAATAGAATGCATTTCTGCTGGCGGCAAAGTTATTCCTGCCTTTCTTATCCTTACAGGGCAAAAACACATGGAGTCCTGGTATCGGATAAAGGAGCTTGAAGCTAATACCAAAATAACAGTCTCACCAACCGGCTTTACGAATGACGAAATTGCAGTTGCTTGGATACAGCATTTTCAGGAATTTGCAACGCCAATAGGCAGATATCGCCTTTTAATCCTAGATGGCCACGGATCACACCATACAATTGAATTCGTTGAATACTGCGAACAGCACGATATAATTCCCTTTGCGTTGCCCTCGCACCTTACACACATCCTTCAACCTCTTGATGTTGTGATATTTCAGCCACTAAAGCATTATCATGCAAAGGCGTTGGATATCATTGTTCGAGACGGCGTGTTGAATATTACAAAGATTGAATTCCTTGCTTGCATTCAAGCTGTACGAAAACAAGCTTTCAAGACTACTACTATTCTCACAGCCTTTCGAAAAACTGGAATTTCACCCTACAATCCACAGCCTGTAATTGAGGCCCTTGAACAACGAGCTGCAATTTACACATCAACACCATCGCCGCCGCCGTTATATCACAACAACTCTTCCGACTTTGAGACGCCCACAACACTCAGGCAGATAAATAAGGTTGCCAACAAGCTAGGGGAGGTATTAGAAGACGATACATCCCTTGAGCCTGAGTTTGCACGCAATATCAGTCGTTTTATCCGCGGCTCTCTTATTGCAGCTACTGAGCTTATACAGACGAAGAGAGACCTTGGGCGTACAATACAGAGAAATAACCATCATTAATAAACAGCCCGGGTGGCGCCGATGTCTTGGCGGGAGACCTGACGCAGGTACGAGAAGGGTCGGGACCGGGACTCGGGTCTGTCTGTCTGTTGGGATGAATACGAAGCGTTGTCCGGAGTACGGGGCAATAAGAATCTGCAACCCCCGTTGTCCCAACGCCAACACGCCGGTCCTGGGGGCTCCCTTGCAGGTTCACGTTGCGGCTTGGTCTGTCACTACTCCGTACATGATCTGTACTAGCATGGCATGGAGCGTGCGGCTCGGATTATGGAGAATCTTACGATTTTGCAGCGCCTGGCGCCGCACAAGCCGCTGGAATGAAGTGCGGCTATCCAGTGGACACGCACCGGGACAACCCTGACGGACGGTGTCGATTGATGACTTTGACGAGGGCCCTCGCACATACATATCAATACGATGATGGGCTCAGCCCGATGGACCGTGATGCCCGGGCTGGCACGCAACTGCGATGAATATATTTACTGTTGGTGCTGCTCATAAAATGTGCAAGGCTACCAAGCTTGATGCCGACCTTCTGGTCTGGTTGACCTCTCCTTTTCATTTTGGCTCCGGCGTAAGATGAAAAATGGAGTTGACATCCGTTAGTCTGGGTAATAAATGCCGTCGTCGTGTCAAGCGCGGCTTGTTTGTTGTCCCCCACGGCGTGGCACTGGCAGCACAGACCGGCTTATGATTGACTCGGGGCCGCACCACGTTTCGAGTCAGTGCTTGGGGTCGGGCGCCCCGGCTACGGAGTACTGACTGGTGGGATTCCATGGGTGTTTCCCCGCCGGGGTACCGAGTATAATGAGCGGTATATAATGGCATTCGCGCGCAGGTGCTTGGTCACCGAAATCAATTTCGCATCTGCCGCGCGTCGCGGTTGACCTTGGATGTGCGGAGTACTCTGTAATGTATCGACAATCTCGGGCTCATCTCTGTCGTTCAACTAGACTGGCCTGGGCATGGCCAAAAAAATACTATTTCAAGGAAAAAAAAAAAGTAACAATCATGATGATGATAAATGAAGAAAAAAAAAAATGAAGAAACTAGCCAGTGTCGTCGTCCAGTCATTCTTCTGGACCTTCGCGGAGCGACGAGAACCTCGCGCCATTGGCCAGCCTTAACCCCGACCGATGTGACCCATTCATTGGCCGAGGCGTAAAGCGCCCACGTCCCAGCCGACCATCCCACCGGCGCCACTCTTCATGCACGACCGAGAGACGACAGTTTGGAGTCTCGACTAGGCATCACGACGATGGGTGCGTTCCGTCCCTGCCAAGTCCCAAATCTTGATGTTCGGACATGTCAAGTTTCCCCAGCTGCTGACAGAATCTTGGTTGGTTTCCATGGCTCACTGATCAGCCAGCAGAGCGCGCACCAACTCATCCATTTGCGCCGGTTCCGATTCCCTTGGCCAGCATGCACCCACGACGCGCCAAAACCCCGTCCGTCTGTGAGTGGCAACGGCGATGACAATGACAATGACTCGAACGCCCCGATGCACGCGCCAAGCCCTGTGCCTGCTTTGCCTCCTCGAGTCGTCATGACGGATACCGAGTACCCAAGGGAAAAACAGAAGCCGTGTTCCGTGCCGGTCCTGGTTCTGGCGTACATTCTGGGAGCCATGACCAACACGCGCCGTACCGAGTCGGAGTACAGTACAGTCGGAGTACACGGCGTGGAATCAGGGCAAAACGACGCAGGGAGATACCCTGCCACTGGTCACTGGTCTGGAGCTGTTTAAAAATAACAAAAAGTTCCATTTAAAAATAACAAAAAGTTCCATCCCGAGTCTCGAGTCTCGGAACCAAGTTCGAATGACTCGCTCTCGGGTATCCGTTCCGTCCCATCTTGAACCAAGGCACACTTGCATCTACCGCTGCGTTTCTCGCTGGCCTCGCCTCGTCTGTAGGCACATCAAACCTGCCGTTCATGACGTAAAATTGTGGCCCAGACTTCAAAGGTCATTCGCAGCCACAATTCCATGACCAAGATTGCAAACTGCCGTGTCTCGCTTTGCAGAAACGCAAGCAAGCAAGCATAGATGGCACATGTGACGTGAGACACAGGCAGGCGCCGCAGGCATCTTTTGCACGGAGATTTTAATTTAGTACCCAAACTATCCGCACGACTGGAGATGAAGTGCGTCCAGGGCGACAGACAAGAGTCGTCATCAGGGTTCATTGGCAAGTATTTACATTGGACGTCTCGGTCAGGATGAAATGCAACGAGCAACCTCGTTCCATACACCAACAGAAAAATGGTCAACTAATCCACGTTGGCGTCTTGTTCCCTCCACATGTGCCACTTGCAAACCGTCTCCGGGAGCCAGCCACCTCAGTAACCACCTCCCCAGTTGCCGCAGCCGTTATTTCCAGGAGCATGGGGTCTGCGCGAGGTGCGGACCGGATCGGGGCCGGGCTGGGGGAAATCAACATCGGTGCCTTCGTAGGTGCAGATGCCGTTTCCAACATTGGCAACAAACATGGCAGGGCGGCTGCTGTACGAGGCCGCGCCGCCGGGCCGTGCCTGTCCACCGCCGCCGGCCTGGACCGTGATGGCCGCGCAGTTCATGTACATCTCGCGGTTGCCCTCGTTGTTGAACCAGGTCCAGGCGAAGAGCATGTCGCCTGCGGGCAAATCGCTGGGCAGAGTGAAGCTGTAGCTGGAGTCTCCTCTGACCGGACAGTTGCCAATGTACGAGCGAATGACTTTCCAGGAGCTCCCGCCGTCCAGGGAGACGGATGCCTGGCAGCTGCCGCCGTTGTGAGGCGTGTGTCCCGTGATGGTCATGGAGTAGGTGCCTCCTGGCGACCAAGTTGCCACCGGCCTGCCCTCCGGGGTGCCCAGATATCTCGCGTAGCCCTTGCACGGGAAGTCACCGCCGTTCGAGTTCAGCGGCGAAGGCATGTCGTAGTCGATGTCGCCGCCGGTGTAAGGGTTGTAAGGAGAGCGAAAGGGAGGAGGGTCTCTCATCTCCATGTGCGCCACGGAAACCGCAGCCATGCCCGTGCAGGCAATAATGACTTGAGATGCCTTCATCTTGCTGGCCTGGAACGAAGTGGCTAGATGTGAGAAGTCGCTGGCTTGCGTAGAAGCAGTCAGGTGAAGTAGTCGGAACTTGATGAATGGCAATACAGTCCGGTCAGAAAGATGGCCGTGGACGACGCATCTTTATACTCCTTCTCTCCTCGATTCATCGTACTCACGTCTTCCACATACGCCTCAGGATTCGGAGACGCAACCACGCATAGTCTCGGAAAAGGGGTTATTTGGGTCAATGCCACTGTCCCCCACGAAGTCTGTACTGTCCCATCCACGGATGGTCCTTTGCCCAGCTTCAAAGGGTGGTGGCTAAGAGGATACCTTCCTAATGGAGCAACATCTTGATACCAAAACGCGGCACATGTTGCAAGCACGGAAATAAGATGCATCGAAGAAGAAAAAGAAAAGAAAAAAGACATGTTTCGCAGATTTTCAGTCATCAGCAATCCGTATCGCAGCAGCAACAGTGCAGCAACGCGCTGGATAAATTTTGCTCAAAAGCTCACCCAACCATCACCACTGCAGTCTACAGGCTCCCCGAAACATGGTGTTTATCCAAGGTGGTTGCCCATGGCCCCGGATGCCTATAAGAACATGTTCCGAGTGGCCATTCACCTACGCCTCCGTAATTTGGCCTCGACGATTCGGCCTCGGAGTCTCTCCATGGCAATGTTGCACTGGGACCGCGGTGAAGTTTCAATCTCCTCGGCCGGGTCCTTCCGCGATGCAGTTTCCTTGCTCAGTCAAGGACTGCAACGTTCCCGGGGACCATCAAGTGATGTGGTTGATGGTGCCACATGCGGTTGATGAAACTTCAGTCGTCAACGGTTGACCCCACGTGGGGCCTCGAGGGTGACAGTTTCGTCCGAGGCAATTAAATATGCGGTATGTTCCATATTCTAGACTACTTATAAGCTGTTCCCCGGCCTGGAAACTCGGGGGGCTGTGATTGGGTCGGCGAGTGTCATCAAGTCGTGGCGGTAGCGGCTCTGCATTGAACTGACGTATTGCGAGGTTTTACACGTCGCACACCGTTTTCTAGATGGAGTTTGCGTGAGTCTTCACGGCCAAGCAAGGCAATAAATGCACTTGAATCAAGCGGTTCTGGGTATTTGCTTCGGTGTGCTGATGTCTGCAATATTACATGCCATATGGCTGAAATGTCCACCGACGCCCGTCATCCTATGCGAGATCCCAGCGGATATCAGAAAAAAGGCTTCATCAGCTATCAACTACCGGAGCTGCTCACCCGTGCCGCAGTACCGGGCGGAACAACATTACATACAGGCTTGACTGTGCTGCAATGAGAAAAGTCCCGCTCCCAGAGACAGGCTACGTTACAACAAAGGCTCGCTGAGCCCGATGGACGTTCATCACTGCAATTCCCCGGCACGGCTTGCAATTGCCTTGCCCCCCCCTTCCTTTGAAAGCTTCGTGCTACTTATGGCTACTGACGTGTTCAAGCCGGCCTCGCGGCGGGGGTTCACCAGCGCGGAGGCTGGGACACCAGCGCCGTCAGAGTGTAGGCAAAAGACGATGCCGATTTCAGATTAGCTCGGGCATTTTCATCTCGATCCATCAATAGCTGGCCCGCCTGTTGATGACTGCAAAGCTTATGCCCCTCAATGTCAATGTAGGAATCATGGAAAGGCTCAAGGCGGACATAAAAGGGGCCCCCGTGTTCCTTGGTCCCGGACGCGTGGGAGTCGACAAGAAAAACGAAAATGAAAATGAAATGAAGCGTTTCGACTTGCACAATGCGCCGCAGCCTCGTAGCCATCGCCATCCTGGGCGCCGTAGCCTCTGCCCATCGAATTCCCAGCCATCTCGAGGACCTCTATCACCGGAACAAGGTACGTTGCCACGAGGCACGACTCCTCCACGCAGTGGTTTCCTGACCGAGACGATTAACTCCGCAGCCTGGGACCTGCTTCAAAAAACTATCCGACATCTTCCATGGCGGCGCGACATATTGTGGAGATGTCCCCGAGGCCATCTACGTCAAGGGAAGCGACGGCAACTATGACAACATGGACATCGACTGCGACGGCGCCAGGTACTGGTCCGGCGAGTGCTCCAACGACGGCGACATTTATGGCCTGGGATATACGGCCTTTGTCGACACCGTCAGGACGTATGGTATTCGTGATCTCGACACCAACGTCCACCCTTATGTGGTCTTTGGAAACGAAGGCTCCAACCCGTCATTCGACCCCCGGAGCATGGGGATGCAGCCGCTCAGTGTCATGGCCGTGGTGTGCAACGGCCAGCTCGTAGGTACCGTCCCGGTTGCGCTGAAGCGACCATTTTCCGCAGCTCGCTCGCCCTCCGCACCCAACGAAGCAACAGATGCGGTTGCTGACGCGGAGTTCCGTCTAGTTTTACGCCGTCTGGGGCGACACCAACGACTTCACCTCTACGGGAGAGGCGTCACTGGCCCTTGGCAGGCTTTGCTTTCCCAAGGAGATTTTTTCCGGGAACAGCACTCATGCGCCCAAAGATGTCTTGTACATCGGCTTCATCGGAAACGATGCCGTTCCTGGTGCCAAAGGCGCAAATTGGAAGACGAAGAATACGGCCCGTTTCCAGGCTAGCATTAAGAGACTCGGCGATAAGCTCGTAGCCGGCATTCCATATTGATACTCCGCGTTGCGGGCTTGAGGAGACCCCCCGTTGTACGTGCGGAATCCAAGCCTCGCGGTGAGGAAGCTGGCGTGCTGTTGTTCATTAACATCCCTCGCCCTTGTGTCGAGCCAAATTTTATAAATGGTACACGTGGGTTGCCATGCGCATACGGGTTAAAATGGGCTGTTACCATGCCAAAGTTACATGCTCATGTATTTGTTGCACGACAATGCGATCAGGGCTTATTATGTATCCAAGGCCTGCGTTACCTCATATTGAAGTTACGCGTCGGCCCCTTGATGTCAAAGCCACTAAAGGTTCCTGTCTAGTTTATTGACTTGTTCGTGCAAGTGGGAGAATTCTGTTTGTTGAATATGAAACAGCGAAGGAAAATGGTAAATAACCAGCTTGTACGAGCTTTCGTTCCGGCATTCCAACTAGTCCCGAGCATCACCCTGGGGATAACGTTGAGCAGGCAAATGATGCCTGCCGGCGGCCTGCCACATCCTTAACCTTGCTTAGATCTTTCTTCATCCACCTGCGCGAATCAGTAATATCTCGGGTTCGCGGGGTCAGTCAAGTCGAAGATGACGACACTATGAGGGCGCTGATGGGTTGGACCTTAGCTCATGCTTTCAAGTAGCTCTCGAGCTCTCACAGGGTGAAGCATGCTACTTACAGCGCCGCCTCTGGTCTTAGTAAAGATATTTTCAAACTCGATGGTTCTGTTGAAGCTCAGTGTGCCGTCGGGAAGAATGTCGATCCAGTGGCCCTTGTAGTCTCCGGGTGTGTTTAGGACGGAAATCTGCTACTGTCGGCTCCTGCTCTCGTTAGTGGTGCCTCAAGTTCCCGTGATACTGACGTCTCCTGCCTGGACGAAATATCCGGTGACCAAAAGGTTTTCCTTGTCGGGGGAAATCTTGACATAGTGAGGCCCGATAATTGGCTGAGTCTCATCAGGGTTGTCAAGGCGCTTGACATTTTCCAGGTCGGAAATGTCCGAAGCCGCGACTTGGTTACCGAGCGTGAGAGTAAAGTATGCCAGCTTTCCGTCATCACTAATGTCGGAGTAAATGGCCACAGAGTCCTTTGCCTTGTCGCCGAGCTCATAGAGAAGCTCGGCAACGCCCTGCTTGCCGTTGGAGTCTTTTCGGAAAGGGTAGATAATCCAGACCTGGCCCGGGTTGACCGCCCTAGAATTTGAACTATTTTTTAAAACATGTCTCGGAAGCGACAAAGCTTGGACCTTTCACTCACGTTGCTAGGGCGGCGCTCTCTTTGTTGCCAGGAATAAACTTTACGTCTTGGATGCCACTGCCCTGTTTTGAGTCAGTTACTGGGGCTGCTGTTATTTCCCAGAGAGACCAATTGCTTACATGAGGAATCTGAATTGCGGATATAATCTTGCGGCTTTTAAGCTTCTACAGACGGACGGTGTTTGCCTTCTGGATGCCCAGAACCGAGACGGGTTTGAGAATACTGAGCGGAACAACAAAGTCCGAGGTGAGGATAATGTTGTTCTTGAAGTCGATGCTTAGGCCATGTGGCGTGAACTGTTCACCGAGAACGTTGAGCTTTTTTTCTTTCAGGTCAGTATCGTTGCTTCTTGATTCGTCCGGAGAATTTCACAAACAGTTCCCTCGACGTCTTCTGGCCACTCATGGATGATGTGACCGTTGGCGTCAGTCTCGACAAGGCGTCCCGGTGAGCTTCCCACAGCGCTACCCATGTAGGTGATGAAGAATCCGCTGCGAATATCTCCGTTTAATTTGTTGTCGGCACTTTCTCTCTCTGCCGACGTACCCTTCTGGCTTGGCTCGAATCTCGTCAGTGATGGAACTCAGCAGAGCCCGGTTACTGTGAGAGAACTTGGGGTGATGGGGATCACTGGAATCCCAGTAGAACGCAGTATCTTGCGTCTTGAGCAGAGACAGCAATCCACCGCCAACCAGCGTCTTTCCGTCCAAGGAGGAACCCAAGTGATGAGGAGAGTTGCCACTTGTAGGAACATCCGAGATGTGAATAATAGTCCCAAATGTGTCCTGGGCGTCAGGTTAGTGTCCGTCTATATTGATTGATAGTGAATCACTTGCATCATCCAAGCTGACAGTCACCAGGAAGTCCTTGTGGTTATTGTCGCCGGCACCGGTCCAGAAGTGGCCAATCTTGTTGGGCTTAATGTTGGACACTCCAAAGGGCGGGCTGTCGACCAGAGGGGTCACCACTTGGAGAATAGGCAAAGGGGGCGCATTGGAAGGGCTCTGTGACACCCGGAATAGCTGGGATGAGAGGAGGAAGACTCAAGTCAAGGGTATCTCGCTTGGCAGCGGTGCGAGTACTGTCCACGGGGCTTGCCAACGCAAGGTTGGCAACGCCGGCGAGCAGCAAGAGAGTGGCGTGCCACGCAACGTGGGTGAGCAAATTATCAACTATCTATATATGTGAGGAACTCCTCCATTGCTAACAATGCTTTGTGCCTTGCGCCAATGCATAGCGTCGAATCGCGGATTCAGTCATGCCTGCGAATATGATGTAATTCAGGCATGACATCAAATGCCGCTCCTTTTTATCTTCTTCGCGGCATCCAAACTCCCAACCAAGACACGTTCTCTATGCGATATCTCCGCGCAAGACTACACGGCTTGGACGTCAAGGCGCTACTATTGCACACCAAAAGATGCGTCACCGTGGTAGCTCAGACACTTTCATCTTCCCGTTCGCTTGAGCGATGGCGGAATCTGCATGTCTCGCTGATCCCATCTAGCTACACCGTTTTGGGGCTGGTATGGCTGGTCAGGCGTTCGATATAGTAGCGATTGGAGACCAAAAAGGTGTTTTCCGGTTTCTTTTTGCTATTGTCGAAATGCCAAAAACATTTAAATTCTACTAATGCTTGCCTCCTGCTGTGCCAGCAAGCGTGATAACTTGGAGACACTCTACGGCAGCGTCGTTGATTGTCGCAAACACTTCAAGGTCACACACCTCTTCTTTCCCCTTTCATCAGAGTAACTGTAATTCTTTTCTTCCTCTAGTATTGTTAGTCAGAAATCTGCGAATAATTGGCAGCTTATTCACAAACATATTCCCCCGTCGACGGCAAAGTTCCTCCGTGCACGTTCGTCCTTTAGCGTTCAACTGCAAGCTTAATTCGAATAAGCTTCAAAACGGACTGGATTAGAGGAGGGAAATATGGGGCAAGGCAGAGCAGACATCTTTGTTGGCTCCCGCATTGCTCTCATCGCCTTGACATATGGCGTCATCCGCTACCGAAAAATCAGTTGCCGACATGCCATCAGCAAGACGCCGCATGCCACACCCTATCCAATTAGTGTTGTTCGGCTTCGGAGCTCGGTTGAGCGGTCTACTTAAGTAATTGCTGCTGCATGTGTTCGTCACCATGGCCTCGTTACTTCGTCTGGGCTTGGGACCGTGGCGAGAGTAAGGTCAATGTGCTGTCGAGCCTTTGGCCTTTCACGCCTGCAATGTCATCATTATAGTTATCCTTGATACCACCTGTATTTGCAGATCTGAATCTACAACGGCGTCCGGTCCGCCTTGTACAAGCCATGTGTACTCGGTTCAGAGTACAAGGAGCCTCGCGCAGCCCTGTGTTTTGCCATGAGCGAGCTGCGTCTGTTAGTCTCCAGAACATGCGGATTTACGCAGGCAGGGTTGGCACTTGACTGGAAAACGAAAACAAAAAGAGTACTTGATGCGTCAAGCGTAGTGGAGAGCAAGTAACGTTACTAAGTAAGCCAGCACATTTCTCGTGGTACCGATCGTCTTGCTGGCTTCCGTGGAGCTCGACCAAGACTGGCGATTTGCATTGGTTTCCAGCTTGATCTTTCAACAAGAAAGAAGTAGTAGGATTCTCAGCATGCTTTCGCCAGCCGAGTTTCTGACAAGAATTTTTGAGTTGACCCTAGCCCGTACTAGTGCAGAATCGCAAACAGTGCCCCGTAAACCGCAGGGAAATATGGCTTCATCCTGACTCCGTCGTGTGAAGTACACATCAGTCCGGAGATTTTGGCGACATCTTTGAAGACCACGTCTCGACAATGCCTCGAGCGAGTCCGGTACATGAGGCAGAAGCATCTTTGCGGCGTCGCCTGCTCTCTGACCATATTTGCGCCATCACTGCTCGTAGATCGTCGGTAGTCCCTACTATTCCGTTAGCAACTAAGGACGTAGGCGATGACTTTAGTGCTACCGACACTGCATATCCTGGTTGGATCATCAGCATTCTTCTGCAAGCTGTCCTCCAAAGGCATGCACCATTTGTAATAAAAGCGGTCATAACTTGGAAGCCCGATGATGATATTCTCGGATATGCCACGACATCCAAGTTTCAATTGCCAGGTCATGGCCGAGCTTCCCCCGGGGGAATGATCCCCAGTTTATCTTCCCAGTCAGTAGTGACCATGGCTTGGGCCAAAAAATGTAAAAAGTCGCCAAGTCAAAGGGTATTTGTTCCAGCCGTATGGGCACAACGACCCCCCGGTTTGGATGATGATTTCTACAAATACGCAAGACAACCAACTCAACCGCATTCGAAATCCTGCTGTTGGCTAGAAAATATAGCTTAGTTTCCCAAAATAGACTTGGTGTAAAATAAAAAATATATGGCGTGAATGACAACCTGTCTGCGTCTACTGTACATAGTTATGGATGTCCAGAGAAATATCCACCCTAGATATCCTCACCGGCCGCGAGTCTTCCAAGTTGTTCCGAATCTTTGACTGCTCATACAAACTCGAATATGCTCGTCAGGCTCATCGTCGTTCCTAATGAGGCCGACGTGTTTTTACACTTTGGAGTAGTTGACATTGAGGGCGTTGCAATTATCGTCTTGTTTTTAACTGCAGGGCACGTTCTAGTAGCCGTCTTGTTTGTACTTGTAGGGGACGTCGCAGTAATCGTCTTGTTTTTAGTCCTAGGGTACTTTGCAGTAGTCGTCCCGTTTCCAACAACTGCGTCGGAGGACGTTGTGGCACTAATCTGGTTCGCTGATATTATCGAGCTCGATTTCGCCACACTTGTAGAATTCGTCGGCGCTAGAAGTATCTCCTCGTAGTAGACAATGCGTGTGATTTGAAGGTAAAAGTCCTTCAATTGCTCGAGGGTCCCAGCTAGATGAACAGATGGCTTGCCCCATGACGATGTGCCTAGGTCTTCTTGGTCCAGGTTGTCAGGTTCTTCGCCACATCGCCAAGTACAGATGCTAGTACCCTTTCTGTCCACACAAAAGCTTCTATATCAAGTGTAAACGCATGTCTACTCTGCGATGTGGTATTGGCCTCGGCTCACGAGTTGCTTCTTCGGCAGCCCCCAAAATGCTGTTTGGCTCTCTTCTACCAAGCACCTTTGGTTTTTGAACGCATTAATACCGTTCTCAAATTGAGTACCACCGTCACCAGAGATAACAGTGGCGGTTTGATCGCGCTAATAAGTTTTGTATGAACCAGGATCTTCGGCGCGACTAACGTGGAAGCCGATTTATGGTGTATGTTCTGGTTCATTCCATCGTATATGTCGATCTCGCCGGCAGCGGGCCTATGCCCTTAACCAAGAGTCTAGCTCTGAAGTCAGCGGTTATTAATGTCATACAAGCACCGCTCATTGTTCACTTTCAATGCTGGCCAACCGCCGCAAACTGGGTGCGGCTGGCGGCTAAAAGAAATGACAAACAACCCGTACTTGAACGTTTCCTTGGAAGCAACTGGTAGACTGTCACGCCCTTCGGCACGCTCTGGGGCTAGAACATTAGTATGATCAACTCCAAGGTAAACTTCGCCGTCTACAATCCAAGCTAGCCCCTTCCTGCGGGCATCGGTCAAGTTTTGATACTTCACCCACGAGTTATTGTCGTCGTTTCGGCTCGGGTCACAACCGCTCTGTCATCGATCCGTTAGCCAAACCAATAATTTGCAGCGGTGGAGGTTGATATGCATAGCGTCATACCGTCTGGAATTCGAACGAGTCAAAGAAATTGTCAGCGTCGTATGTCTTGCTCCGACGAAACTTTGCAGCTATCGAAGCTGTGCAGTATGTCGCAAGCAACCAAGCTGTCGGAGCGCGCATGCTGCCTGGATGAAACTAATAATACTTGGTTGACGTCCACAAAACTGTGTCCGACGGACCACTTATAATGGCGACCTGAAATGGAGGAAAAAGCTTCAGATTACTTGGAGTCCATTGCAAATTGTCAAGGATTCCTCTGCAACCCCTAATGTCGGGCCAATATATGTATATATGAGCCATTGAGTGGCAGTGAGCTGACTGCTCGCGACGCTATAATAGCCCTAGTGTCACAGGCTTGTTTCTTCTCATGAGTTTGTGGTTGTTGGGCAGAAAATGTGCTCAACACGCCTCAGCCACATGACTAGATGCAATGCACCAAGGAGGTGGCAGCTCTCACACGATGCCCTCATAGGCCGCGCGCGGGTTCAGGCACCACTTGATGGCTCGGTAATACGAGTCGAGTTTCACACGCAGGCATCTGTCTTGTATGTATAGCCCTCGTTGCTCGGGTCCTTCAGATTGAGGAGCCAAGGACCCTGAGAGTCGAGACGATAGGACATCTTATGCCAATATGAGTCTTTGCTCAAAGCCTTCATCCCTGTATTAGCCCTTGTTACACAGCCATCTGAAAGCCCTAAGCTAATAACTAGCTGAATCGCCTACTGCAATCGTGCCACTGCTTATTGACAGACGTTGCAGATGGGACGCAAGTCGCAGGTTTGTACATAACTACTGGCTCATAGCCCGCAGCCCCCAAGTATCGCTGTCAGGATGGTCTTCATCCTTTCCAAGCAGGCACTGTTCACAATGGCCATGACGAGCCTGCCGCACAGTCACACCGACTTTTTTACCGAAAAATGCAGATACTCTAGATCCTGATTAAGGTAATTCTTGCCATTGCCTTTACGAGTTACAACTAACTGCGCAAAATAGCAAGGCTGCGACAGCATGCTCAATTCAGAGGTGATGCAACAGGATGCTATGCCAGCCCGAGGTCAAGACGGCCCCCTTTTCTCTCTTTTGCACGGGTTACTCCGTAGCTTAACTCGAGGCTTCTTCGTATCATCTACGTGCCATCTAGCTCGATGCCCTTCGTCGTCGTGTGATACATCTCCCGCTTGTCAGCCCCAGCCCAAGTGCCAAGCGCTACGGAAGGGCCCCTGAGTGCAGACAGCGGCGCCCCTTTCACAGATAGATGACGCAGCATCGCTCCATATCTCGATCTCTAATGGCCATATTTAGCAGGGCCGCGGGCACACTTTCCATGGCAATCTCTCCCACGGGCCACGGCACCCGGAGCCACACCTCGGTTGTCAAACTCCACCGGGTCAGCGCCTCGTGGGTACAGCGTAACGTGTTACTAGTTATCAATGTTCCATCTTTTCTTCTGGGCTCTTGAGTCCCGGGCTTCCAGGCGTTGGAACTCGCTTTGTAGGGACGCGGATCCCCAAGTTTAACGTCTAGTCCGTTCCATCACGAGAACTCAGCCGTTGCCACACCTGCACTTGCGCGCTTCATGCCCCCGCCAGGGATGATTAGGCGTGGTGCTGTTTCTGAGGAGCGGCACAGGCTGGCAGCTGTGGCGATGGTGGCCCGACTCTAATAACTTCGCTACACGCCTTTTCTTTGCTGAGAGTTGAAATGTTGACAATGTGCTTTTTGCTCCCTCACAGCCTGCCGAGGTAGCTCTTCGTGATTCATTAACGGATAATGGCTCGCCACCTGACGTGGCGTTATCACAACACGGGTTTTACCATGTTGCTGACGCGGCGCAGGGTCCAATGGCAGAGACGCTCGTGTGCCTCGTAGCGTCAAGTTACTTATGGAATACGAAGACCGACGGGATGTTGGGTAAATAACACGAGGGCAGCCGTCGTCGACTCTGTGCTTTCGATTGCGTTTGAGTTGATAAGTTCCCTTGTGGTGATTTTGCAACGCTACTTGAGACTGATTCCCCCTCTCTTTGTCTACTTTCTGCCGTATCGATGGGAATAGACCTTTGATTTGCGCCAAAACGCTGTGCCCTAGATATAACGGCACTGACTATCCCTTCGACCGCGACCTGCCTGACTTGTTCTCCGGGGACCGGAGCTTTCACGTTTGCATTCACTTGGTGCGGCACGCCTTTGCCGGCAATTTTGCACTCCGAGTGACGATGCATACTCGCCTATCGCTGGCCGGCCTTTTGGCCCTGTCTACGAGGGTCCTGGGTAGTTTGAAATACTTGGTGCGTTTACTTCTTGACGAGCTGCGGCGAAAGCATCAATTGACAGGCTTTCTATTCTGACTTCCGACATCACAGGGTGTTGCAATGGCTGGTGCAGAGTTTGGCTGTGACATTGACGTAAGGCAACACGGCCATGATGGCAGTCATTCATCATATTAACGCCGAGGACAGGGCTCATGTCCCGTCGATAACGTCCAAGTGCCTCTTGAATCATTTGGCGGCGCCGACTCGGCTGGTCAGATGAAGCACCTTGTGCGGGACGATGGCATGAACACTTTCCGACTACGTAAGCCTCTTGTACACCACTTCATCCTTGCCGCCTTGCTCTGCTAATCCAGCGGCTACTCAGCCATGACGTGGCAATTCGTCACGGCAAACAAACCCTCAGGTCCACTGGACAAGGCCAATTTCAACAATTTCGACAAGCTGGTACAGGCTTGCCTGGATACCGGTGCATACTGCATGCTAGATCTTCACAACTTTGCGCGATACGATGGGGGAATTATTGGCCAAGGGGGACAGTCCGACGACGTCTTCGCAAGTCTGTGGAAACAAATCGCCACACACTACGCCAAGAACGACAAGATCATCTTCGGTCTTATGAATGAACCTCATGCCTTGGACATCAACACGTGGGCCAAGAGTTGCCAGGCTGCCGTCACAGCGATTCGCGAGGCCGGCGCAGAGTCTCAAATCATCCTCCTCCCCGGAACCAACTTTGCAAGCGCCGAGACGTTTGTGTCTACCGGCAGTGCCGACGCCCTTGCCGCCGTCACGAACCCCGACGGGACAACGGACAACTTGTTGCTCGACTTGCACAAATACCTCGACAGAGATAACTCAGGCTCCCATGCCGAGTGTACCACCAACAACGTGGCTGGCTTCCAAACCATTGCTGAGTGGTTGCGTAAGAACAAACGCCTCGCTTTGATATCAGAGTCTGGCGCATCAATGGACCCATCTGTAAGTTGACGGCTGGAAAGCATTTTTTGCCAGCTAGTCAATCTCATCCTGATTCCTGACTGGAGAGCTGACTTGAACTTGTCCAAAAGTGTATGACCAAATTCTGTGAACAAAATAAATTCATTGCCCAGAACGACGACGTCTTCGTGGGATTTGTTGGCTGGGGAGCGGGTGGTCTCGATGTCACATATCTGCTTACCCTGACGCCCTCCAAGTCGGGTGATGCGTGGACAGACAATAAATTGATGAAGCAGTGTATCATTGCTATATTTGGCAGACCCCAGGCCAGCTCAACTACACAGAAACCTACATCTACGTCCGCCACGTCCGCCACGTCCTCGACCTCGACAGAGCAAACAACGCAAGAGGCGGCTTCTCCTACCCCGGCCGGCACGAGGAATACCAATGCGAATGCAGCCACCCGAACCAAGGAAAACGCCGCAGGCCGGGTCCTAGTTTCTACTCTGCACATTATTTTAGGGAGCATCCTAGGACTAAAACTGTGCCTTCAGTAGCTTAGGGACAGGACGGAAATGTTTAGACGACTCGAGTAAGGCCATATTTCGGCGTAAAGGCATGAATAGAACTGCGACGTCACTTGCCGCAGCGGAATTGGGTGCGTCTCTGCAACTTGGCAAATTCCTGTATAATTACCACTTCAGCATGCGCTTCCTTGGATATATTGGCATACACAGATGTATAGATCGTGGCAGCACGGGTTCAGCAGACCACTAGCAAATAAAGTTGATCAATACACACGGCACATGCACAGCAAAATCCTCGGCGCCGGTAATTTCAGGCGCTCAAAATGCGCCACACAATGAGTTTCATCCGTCAAGGCCGAATACAGCCCTCCAATTTCTCCGCCAGGGCCTAGCAAAGATAGAAGTACGCTTCCGTATTTTTTCGCCAAGGCGTTTGCTCTTCCCATCCACGTCACAGAAACTGTCAAAGAAACTACTAAATGGTTTTATACAACTACATCCTTTGTAGCTTGCGCCCATGATCGACACACGCAGGGCGGAAAGCCTTGCTTCCGCATAGGGACAGCTGTGTTGGCCCGTGAGACAGCAACAACGTCATCTACTTGTCTGCTGTGAGAATTGGTTGCTCACCGGATCCCCAGTGGTATTTGCTAGCCGGGTGATCGTCCCTGGGAAGCTTTTGCCCAGCTTTGCCATATATGTTCTCTCGGTATGTGCCGCCTTCGACCGCATAGTCATCCCAGAACAAGCCCCGTTGACGCAGAACTGGAAGGAGAAGCTCAATCACGTCTTCAAAGGACCGCGGGAGAAGAGCGTAGGCCAAGTTGAATCCATCTACGTCAGCCTCAGCAACCCACCTCTCCATCTCGTCGGCAACTCGGTCGGCTGTGCCGACTACTGTAGCACCCAGGCCGCCTATCTTGATGTGGTTTGCGACGGTGTGCTTGGTCCACTTGGGGACCTCGGGCGTAGCTTTGGACCATGCGTCGACCGCCGAGCGAATGGCATTCGACTCAACGTGTCGCAGCTCCTCGTCGTCTCCGTATTTGGCGAGGTCAATCCCCGTCCAGCCACCGAAGAGTGCCAAAGCGCCATCCTCGGAGCCGTAGCTTAGATACTCACGATACTTGGCTTCAGCTTCCTGTTGCGTTCTCCCCAGGACTGGACAGAAAAGCGTCAGGAACTTGATGGAACTGGGGTCGCGGCCAAACTGTGTCTTGGCCTGCTGTCGAATATCTGCAATGTTCTTGGCAATCGTCGAGGGGCTGTGACCAGCAACGAATATTGCTTCGGCGTTTTTGGCGGCAAAGGCCTTGCCAGCGCTTGACGTTCCAGCCTGTAGAATAAGGGGCGTGCGCTGGGGCGAAGGTTGGCAGATATGCGGTCCCGGCACCGTGAAGTATCTGCCGGCGTGGTTGATTGTTCGGACAAGAGATGGATCGGTGTATACCCGCGTCTTGGGATCGAGCTTGACTGCATCGTCCCGCCACGATGCTTGCCTGAATACGACTTTAGTATAGCTCGTGACTTCCCTGCTTGGCGTTGACGTACCAGAGTTTATAGGTTACGTCGACGTATTCCTCGGCTATGGCGTATCGCTCGTCGTGTGGTGGCTGTTCCGTGAATCCCAGATTACGAGCCGCAGAATCGAGGTAGCCGGTGACAATGTTCCATCCCAGTCGCCCGCCAGAGAGGTGGTCAACTGTGCTCAGACGCCTGGCGAGGTGATATGGTTGCTCGTACGTAGTGGCTACAGTCACCCCGAAGCCGATATTCTTGGTTGCCGCAGCCATTGCTGGAACAACCGCGAGTGGCTCGTTAACAGGCCATTGTGCTCCGGATATCACTGCTGGGTCGGGATTCTTCGGCCCTTTGTATACGTCGTAGGAGCCCTGGCGAGGGAGCGTAAGTGGGCGGGAGGAAGTGAGAGGAACTCAGAAGCGGCTTACTAGGACATCAGCTATGAATATGCCATGGAACTTGGCCTTTTCGAGCAGTTTGGCTAGCTCGACCCAATGGGACACATTGTTGAAGTTGGACGACTCATCATCAGGGTGTTGCCACAGCCCGGGAGATTGATGGCCACTGCAAGACTCCACAAATGCATTTATGATGAGCTGCTTCTTTGGTGAGCCGGCCGAACTACCCTTCAAGTCTGCCATGTTGCGACGATGCGTTTCTTACGGCAGTTGATAATAATCTGGAGCAGAAAGATGGAGCTCTTGGAAACTGGAAAGAGCTCACAAAGGAGATATAAATTCTAGTATTCAAATAGGATTTCCCCGAGGTTTCACTGGGCCCGCATTGTGCAAGTCGTCCCCCGCCTGGCGGATCATTGCCATCACGTTGTTGCACATGCCGATTGCGCCATCGATCACGACCACACTGTCATTCGTACTGAGCTCAGGCCAATCAGGTCAGCAATGTGAATCTGCCGAGGATGCTTGTCCAGGCCTGCCCTCAATCCAACTCTTATCAATGGGCATGCATCAAGTTGCTGGTGTCGGCAACGGAGTACCGGCTGAAACAAGTCCCAAGTATTTGCCGATATCGCGCAATTGCGAGGAAAGAGAATGCCGGCGGAGCAGCACCAGGTAGGGTCAGTGTATTGCTTGTTGCGGGAAATGTGCACTCAGAAACAAGCGTATGGAGCAATAGTACGAGTACATCTATCTGACTACCTTAAAAAGGGTTCCGGCGCCCAGTCTGTGGTCACAACTAGGAGCAACCCATCTGTCGTCCAGAATTTACCAAGATATTGACACCGTCTGCCGTCTGTTGTGTGCGACATTCCAGCATCTTCCCAATCTAGTGTCCGCTGTGCTCACTGTAGCAAACATACAGTCTTCTTTGCTTCAACGTGTCATTTGCCTTCTTCCCTCGGAGGTATACAGTCATGCTTCCATCGAGGAGAAGTGGTGCCGGTGACAGCGGCAGCGTTGTTGAACCGCCGCTACCACAGGCTGCCGGCTATGTAATTGTTATTGTGATTGGCTTCTTAATTGCCGTGATCATGATGGCGATAACACGTGTACTCAGGAGAACCGCCGGCGAGGACAACAATAAAACAGAAATGTTCATGACGGCGAATCGAAGAGTTGGTACAGGACTAACAGCATCAGCCGTGATTTCTTCGTGGCTTTGGAGTACTGCCATGCTCGGAAGCACTCTCGTGGGCTACAACTTTGGCATTGCCGGGCCGTTTTGGTTTGCTGCAGGGTGAGTTCCGTCTTCCGAGCTTGCCTGACCTTGAAAAATGGTCGTCGTCGGTCTAACAGCTGTATAGCTGCTCCCCAATGATTGTCTTCTTCGCCTTGCTCGGCATCGCTTGCAAGCTCCGTGTCCCAGAAGCCCATACTTTGTTGGAGATTGTCCGAATCAGATACGGCACGCTGGGCCATGTAGTTTGGATTGTGCTGTGCTTGATCAACAACGTCATTGCCGTGGCAAACATGCTCCTCGGCGCCAGTGCTGCGATTTCCGCGCTGTGAGTAGTGTTTGTTCAAGTAAAATACCGTCATTCCTACAGTCACAAAGCGCTAACAGCCCGCCTTGTGTAGCACCGGAATGCATATTATTGCTTCGACGTTTCTGCTGCCTGTCGGGGTCGTCTTGTACACGTTTGTCGGGGGCATCAAGGCAACCTTTTTAACCGACTACTTTCACACATTTGTCATTACAGTCATTGTTTGCTTCTTCACAATCAAGATATTCCTGGTTCCCGAAATCGGGAACCCACAAGATCTGTTTGATATCATTGCCAGAGTTGGCCAGATCCACCCTGTTGACGGCAATCGAGATGGGTCTTATCTTACCATGACAAGCAAAGGGGTCAGTTTACTCGAAGCTGAGGAAATTAGTGTACGAACTGGAGTGCGGCTAACTTGGGGGATCCGACAGGCTATTCTCTTCGGTATAATTCACATTCTGTCAAACTTCGGGCTGGTCATCATGGACACGGGCTTTTTTGCAAAGGCGTTCAGTGCTGCGCCGCACGCCGTGGTCCCTGGATACATCGTCGGTGGCATAGCATACTTTGCAATCCCGTGGTGCCTTGGAACTGTTATGAGCTTGGCGGCGTTGGGCTTGGAGAGTACAGAGCGCTTTCCCACGTTCCCTCGGCGATTGTCACCGACAGAAGTTTCGAACGGTCTGGTTCTTCCGTACGCCTCCGTCGCGATTGCCGGCAAAGGAGGCGCCGTTGCGGTGGTGTTGATCGTTTTCATGGCCGTCACGTCAACCATCAGTGCCCAGGTCATCTCGGTCTCCTCAATCATCAGTTTCGACATATATCGGCAATACTTGAACAAAGCTGCCAAAGACAAAGATGCCATCCGATGGAGTCACATTGGCGTTGTCGCATTCGGTATCTTCTCTGCGGCCTTCTCAACAGCACTGCATTATGGCAATGTCGATCTTGGCTGGACTCTATACATGCTCGGCGTGCTGACCTGCCCCGGAATCATCCCAACCGTCTTCACAATTCTTTGGAAACGGCAATCAAAACTAGCCGCAGTAAGTTCGCCAATATTAGGAATGGCAACCGGCGTCGGCGTGTGGCTAGGCTCCGCGTCTGCCCTCTACGGAGAAATCAGCGTGGCCACGACAGGGCAGACGCTGCCTTGCGTCTACGGGACCGTTGCCTCTGCCTTGAGTCCGGCATTGTACTCCATCTCTCTTACGATTTTGCGGCCAGAAAATTTTGATTGGGCCGCTTTCCGCAACGAAAGTTTGGCCTTCAACACCTCTTCGACGAGCCTAGCCGACGTTTCAGAGTCAGACAAGAATGAACAGAAGTCACACGAAGAAAATATCCAGAGCTATTCTGCCGACAAGGCCAGGCTCAAACGGTGGGGAACCATTGCTGCAGTCTGGGCCTTGGCCACATTTCTAGGACACTGGGTTCTTTGGTGAGTGTTGATGTTGATGTGGCGGCAAATCTCCGAGCGACATGGACTAACACCCTAGAAACTTCCAGGCCTTTGCCCATGTATGCCGCAAACTACGTCTTCAGTCGGTCTTTTTTTGTAGCGTGGATAGTTGTGTCCATCATTTGGGCTTGGGGCACCATGCTCGTCGCTGGTTTCTTTCCCATTATTGATGGCTGGGGCCAACTGAACCAAGTCTGTCGTGGCCTCCGCCAGGGCCGGAGGCGTTAAGAAAGTTCAGTACTCTCACCAAGCAACTGGGTGGCCATTTTTCTCTCCGTGGGCACATCGCTCGTCTACGGGCACTGATGGAGTCGAGCCGTGTGTCAGGTCTGCCGTCCGACTACATGGACTCTGGTCTCCATGGCTGATCTGGGCAAAGCAAGAGCAGCAGAGGAACTGTAGGGCTCTGTGGGAAATAACCATGCTTGTCTGGTCCCTCTCAATGTGTTACAGTGGATCGTGGGGGTCGTCGAATGTGGCTGCGTCGGGGATGTTCGCATCCACGGCCGTACCAGGGACTCTTGGTGTTCAGGGGGGCTGACGAATATGAAATGTCCAATTCTATAGAGAATAGTTGCGGAGCGACGGTTGTAGAATCTTGGGTCGAATCTATGCTTCCTTGCATCGCCACATGTCCTATTTGCCTCCACCTGTAATTGAGACCAGAAGACTGCTCAGATGCTGAAAACCCTTTGGTGTATCTCCGTTTAGTGCAACGTATAAACCTCGTCAACCTCGGCCAACCTGTGTCCTCAACGAGTCAAACCGTTGTGCGTGAGAGGCAGGACCCCGGTTCGTCGCATCCAACCAATTCTTCTGGTCTAATATCAGAAAGCTCGGCTGAGAAGAGCGCAGGCCATGCTCTGCCCGAACATGACTCGACGACTTGTCTCTCTTCCAAGTTTCCTGCCCTAGCCTGGATTGACTGCCAGGATAACCATGCAATAAGCGTACCTATATTTCAAGACGAGGGCCTTTGGGCGTGTGTTGGCAGCATTGGGGCGATACTTGACTCTAAACCACCAACATGGCCTCAACCAGAAAGTCGCTTGAAGACTTCTTGCATGGTAAATCTCGGGACGAGGCACGGAGGGCGGCATCGTCCAGGGGTCGATGAATCCGGGGTAGCATCGCTAGTTGTTGATGAAAACACAGCAGCAGACTAGTGTTGCCAACCACTGTTCTTGGTTTTATTCAAAAAGCAATTTCCCTCTCCGCGGACCGAGATGGCGATAAGACGGTTTTTGGCAAAGGACTGAAACGAGCAGACCCCAGAAACCGTTTCAAAATGGCTGTCTTCGTGGGGCCTCGCCGTAAACTAGTGGAGCGTGTACATGCTCAACATGGCTGAAAATGCGATCCTAAATATTCGATCCCAATTCGCGGCATCACACCACCACAACTCACGTATCTCATTGGTGGTGACTGACTCCAACCAACCTACGTGTTAAATGGATGTGGCAGGTAATCCATCCCACTCTACCAAGAGTCGCATATCTGCTCTTGGTTCCCGTTGATTTTGTACTCCTTTCTTTTTTTTTTTTTTTTTTTTTTTGCAACCCCATGTCAAAAGCATAAGACGTAGATGCGTCTCTAACCAGCACCATGATGAGTCTTGTGGCGGAGACATGGACCTGGTATGGGCTGAGTTGGTTGGTCGTGGCGACCAGAATGTTAGATCCATCTTCTCTCCTGTCGAGCATGTTCATGTCAACTGTTGTTCTGACCGACCGCGTAGCGCATCGCAGGCTCTTCTTGGGGGTTCCGTTAAAAAGCTTAAATTGGACGACTATCTTATGGTGTGTGTGTGTGTGTGTGTGTGTGTATTTAACGCCTTAGTTGGGGTTAGTCCCTGCTCCAGTTGGAGCATTAGGCGTGCTATTGCTATACTAGGTATATATAGTAGCTCTTAGCTGTCCTCTTTTTTAGGACAGCAGAGATATTTTATTCTTCTTTCTCTATTAGTAGGTACTTATAGAGAGCTTAAGGTATAGTTATAAGCTTATTCTTCTAGATAGCTAAGTGTTATTATAAGTAGGTATTAGCTTATAGTTAGTATAAAAGAAAAGAAAGTAAATATAAAGAGAGAAATAAAAATAATACTTCTAGCCTTTTAGTATACTATCTTTATCTAAAGTATATTTTGCTAAAGAAAGATATATCTTTAATAAAAGTAGTAAAGCACTTAAAGTTTAAAGTAAGAGCTAGCTTAATAGCTGCCTTAAGAGAGAGTTTTAGTAGAACTCTTCTTTTTAGTAATATTTTATAGCAATAAAAAAAGTAAGTTTAGTGCTTCTTTCTGCTATAGAAATAGTAGCAATTAGTAATATAGCTAAACTTATTATAGTAAGCTATAAAGTCTTTATACTTTATTTTAACTATAAGTAAGTATACTAAATTCTCTCTTATAAAAATAAGTTTATAGAGGTTACTTATCTTAGCTTTAAGCTTTAATAGTTAGTAAGTAGAGAGAAGGTAAGCTTCTCTTTATTCTTAGAACTATTTAGTAGTATTTTTCTTTACTTTATACTTAATATAAGTAAAAGTTAAAGAAGTAGAAGCTAATTCTAAGAGTTAAGTACTTTTTTTAGCAAGCTAGTCTACTTACTTATTGCTTAGAATATTAAAGTAGCTAGAGATTTAGTAAATAAATACTTTACTATTCTTTAAGGCTAGTTCTTTAAATTCTATAAAGATATTTTAGAAACTATTTAAAGAAATACTAGTAAAGTAAGTTACTATAGCTTAATTATTTAGAAGAACTTTAATTTTATTATTAAAGCTTATTTTATAAAGTAGAGTAGTATAAAGCCTTTAAAGAGCTTCTACTACTTTTATATTAAAGACTTTTACTTAGTTAATTTATTTATTACTAAAGAAAATCTTAGTATTATTTTAAAAAATAGTATATTTCTAGCTATAAACTTTATTTTAAAGTCTAAAGCTATTAAAGTATACTACTAACTCTATAGAGTTAAAAGACTTTATTTATTTAAGTAGTTTACTTATATTTTTAGTTTTATCTTCTAAGCTTTTTATAGGCTTTAAAGGCTTACTTTTCTCTAGGAGTTTAAAGTAGAAATATGTTACGAACGTTACTGCAGGAGACGCGGGACAGGACCGCACTGCTAGGACAGGGTACAACGGCGGGGCGCGCAGGAAAAGGACGGTAGCACGTGACGTGTTACGTGATCTACAAGGGGATTGAAGGCTTGAGGCTTCGAGCTAACAATCTAGGATAAGACTTGAGAGGATTAATGGTCGAGCTATTCAATTAAGGCTTGAAGAGATTGATGGATAAGCTAGTCGATCTAGTCTATAATAGAGAGATAGACAAGTACTTAAGGAGGAGGTATTCTGCTGTAGTAGATAGTCTAGTTCTCTATTGATTAATCTAAGCAATAGTTTTTACTATTAAGAGTTATACTCTTATTAACGGCCTTATTGTGATACTGCTTGATAGCTACTCTGTAGCGTTTAACCTGACTTACTTCCTAAGAAATAGACCTACTGTGTCTTAGAACTTAAGCTACTGTTACATTTTAATTAATTCTGTTTGGTAAGTTACCTTAAACTACAAGCAGTAACCTTTATGATGTTAACAGCAAGCGGAAATACTACTAACTCTGCCTAAGCTATTATGCAGATAGAACAACGGATTATAGATCTTACTGCGTAGATTTAAGCTATATAATTTAAATAGAAAGGAGCACTTACTCTCCCTAAATTTCCTAAACCTAAACTGTTTAATGGAATTAAGGGAAATGTACGCACCTTTTTTACCTAGGCAAAAGCTTACCTCTGAGTTAATACTACTATTGCTAACCCTGCGGCAAAGATACTTTGCATTGGAAATCTTCTCACTAGAAAAGCTATAGAATAGTAGGAGCTAACTCTTATCTTAGGGACTACCTTAACAATAATCCTACTTAAGGACGAAACTGCTTGGATTTTTAACTGCTATGCGAATTTTGAAAAAGAACTTAAAACAGCCTTTAGAGACCCTAATAAGGTCCGGACAGCAATATGCAAAATTAAAACCCTTAGACAGACGGGATCTGCTTAGCACCTTATTAGAGAATTTTAATGCATTTTAGCATCTCTTAACTGGGATAATAACAGCATAATAAAGCTACTCTATGACGCTCTACGTAAAGACGTAAAGAATGAAGTTGCAAAAGAAGACTAACCTAGCTCTTTTAACGAATTTACTAGCAAGATTATTAAAATCGACAATTAACTCTATGCTAGACGACTTAAACGTAGAGGAAGAAGCGCAGGAAATTGCGCAAGTCTACTACAGAAACATTAGCTAAATACTGGACGCTATTGTTATAGATCCACAGCTTACAGAATACACCTAGGCTTAATAGAACTTAACGCTGCGAATAAGGAAAAGGGGAAGACTTGTTATAATTGTAGTAAGACTAGACACTTTGCAAATAAGTGCTGAAGCCCTAAGAAGCTATGGAAGCTAGTTCCTAAAGATAGAAAGCTCTATGCTGCAAATTGAGAACACTTGCCTACACAAAACTTAAGTATAGCAAGCAACAAAAGGAACTACATAATAGCAAACTATACTAGTTTGGATAAAGATTAGGAATTTAGAACCTAACTAGTACCTAATGACGTTTGGGAACACTAGATGCTATCACTAAGGAGCGAACCTTTACTAGAACTAATCTATAAAGAGTATATTTATCCAACTAAGAAAGATAAACCTAAAATTAAATACAGACTTCTTAATTAGACCTTCTGTTACAACAATAACTGCTATATACACCTTAGCAGCAAGCAAGGTAGTAGATAGTTTCCACGAAAACGAAAAGAGAAAAGAAGAACTACCCTTATAATACAACCTAAATTACAAAGAACTGACTTAAAGATATTGAACGGAAAATTATACTGTGCTATAGATAACGTACATACTACTTAAACTATGCCCTTATAATGCAAGGAAGACGGAAACTGTGTAACTGCGAGCAACTTGCTTAGCCTGAGTTTAATTAATACAGATAGTAGATGAAGTAATTACTAGGGAAGCTCCAACAAACCGTCGGAAGATAATTAATAAAGACAGCAGCTAATACAGCGCGCTAAGCGATATAAGGGAGGAATTAATAAATTAGGAAACAATAACTATTGTTGCAATTAAGACTGATTTCTTAATAGAGATCTAATAGGTCTCTATATACTGCAAATATTAGCAGCATAGCACACCTTATAATTAATATAATAATAATGGGAAGAAAGATCTAGGCAATAATTAATAGTAGAGCTTAAGGAAATTTTATCTTGCCTAATCTTGTTAATAGATTACAATTGCCTTAGACACTTAAAGACAAGCTCTACTGACTTACAACTGTAGAAGGGACTACAGTGAAGTATAGCTAAGGAGTAGTTAACATAGAAATTGCAAATCTCCCTGTTAATATACAAGGCACAAAACACTAGGTTATAATAGATATTATAGTGATCTTAAAACATAATGTTATATTAGGGATACCCTAGTTGCAAGCGAGCAATCTACAAGTTAATTAGAGAACTAGCTAACTTTAATAGGATTTACTAGGATGTAGTTATAAAACAGAGAGCAGCCTACAGAAGGCACTTTATTTAAACTATAACAGGCCTCTAGGAATATATGTAATTGCTAGAGAGCTAAAAGCTAATACAACGGAGATTCCTAAGGAATACTTGCAGTATAGCAAGCTGTTTAGCAGAGAGCTAGAAACAGGACTACTAGAGCATACACGCTAGGACTATAAGATTAGAGTCTAGCCTGATACTAAACTAACGTTCAGTAGAATTTATCTGCAGAACTCTGAGCAAGACTAAGCGCTTAAGGAGTATCTAGAGGACATGTTACAAAAGGGATATATACGACTATTAGAGTCCCCAGCAGGATACCTAATTCTGTGGGTACTAAAGAAGAACGGGAAACTACGACTATGCATTAATTACTAACACTTAAACAAGATTACAATTAAAGATTAATACTTGTTACTGCTTATAATGGAAATACAAGACAAGGTGGGAAAAGCTAAATAGTTTACTACACTTGACTTGAAAGGAGCCTATAATTTTATACGAATAAAGGAAGGCTATAAATAAATAACAGCATTTAGAACTAGCAGAGGACACTACAAATATTTAGTAATGCCTTTTGGGCTTACTAATGCACTAGCAACCTTTTAAAGAATAATCGATATAATACTATAGAAACAACTAGGAGTATTTGTAGTTATATATCTTAACGATATCCTTATTTATTTAAATACTCTTAAGGAACACAAATAATATATACACAAGATACTACAAACTCTACAAGATAACAAACTCTTAGATAAAGCATTAAAATGCTAGTTTTACTAGAACACTATATACTTTCTAGGATACATACTTATATATAGTGAGATATAAATAAGTCTAGATAAGATTAAAACTATTAAGGAATAGCTAACACTAACAAACCTAAAAGAAGTTAGAGGATTTACAGCATTTGTGAACTTTTACTGGAAATTCCTAAGTAGATATAGAGATATATTACAACCTCTTATAAACCTGACAAAGAAAGAAATTAGATTTTAATAGACTAATAAAGAAGCTAAAGCATTCTAGAAAATGAAAGAGTTAGTTATGTTAGAACCTATGCTAAAAGCACTTAATTAGAATAAACCTTATAAGCTTGAAACAAATGCCTTAGACTTTGCACTAGGCGGACAGCTTGGATAATAAGACAACTAAGGAAGATTACATCTAGTTGTATTCTTCTTAAAGAAACTTTATAGACTAGAATTAAATTACGGAATTTACGACAAAGAACTTATAGCTATTATTAAGTGCTTTAAAGAATAAAGACATTATCTTATAGAAGCAAAGCATTAAATTAAGGTCTATACTAATTACAAGAATCTTATATTGTTCTTAACTATAAAGGATCTGAACAAACAACAGATTAGATGGTATAAAACCCTTATAGATTATGACTTTAAGATTATATACTGTAAAGGATCTAAAAACAAAAGAGCAGATGCGCTTAGCTGAAGAGAGGATTTAAAATCGGAAGAGCAAGTAAGTAATGCACTCTTGCTATGCACTACTAAGAATGGGAACCTTGTGTTGGGCACTCGAGAAGTCAGCACAATATAGCAAGTTAAGCTAGACAAAACATAGATGCAGAAGATTGCATTATGCATTAAGAATAATAGCTACTTAGACAATTAGGAAACAAAAGCGCATTTGTTTAAGGAAGGAGAGACTTTCTTGTACAATGAACGCTAGTATATTTCTAGTACACTTTAAGAGCAGCTTGTTAAAGAGATACACAAACACTCACTATATAGACATCAGGGTGTAGGGAAGACTCTTAACTAATTAAGACGATTATATAATTTCCTAGAAAGCAGGAAAATAGTGCAAGAAGTTATTAGAAAATGCAATATATATAATAAAGCTAAATTAGCACAACACGCACTATACAGAGAATTACAACTAATATTACTACTAGAAAGAGTATAGCAAACTGTTACTATAGACTTTATTGTTAAACTACTAAAATCGAAAGAACTCATAACAGAAGTAACTTATAATAGCATTCTAGTTATAGTGGACAAACTTACGAAATATGCCTACTATATTTCTTATATAGAATTAAGCAACACAAAGGACTTAGTATATATGTTCTTTAAAACAGTTATTGCATAATACAGCTTACTAATAAAACTTATATTAGATTAAGACAAGTTATTTACATTAAACTTTTAGAAATGTCTTATAGAGACTATAAAAATTAAGCAAAGTTTATTAACAGCATTTTACCTACAATTAGATAGACAGACTGAGATCTTGAACTAGATACTTAAATAATACCTATAGAGCTATGTAAACTACTAACAGAATGATTAGGTAAAATAGCTACTACTCGCATAATGGGCTTATAACAGTTCTGAGATTAACAGCATGAAAATGTTACTATTTAGAGCGAACTATGGATTTAACTCTATTATTAAAATACACGCAGCACAGAATATACACGCACTAGCAGCTATAATGCACGCAGAATACATAACGATAATACAGAAGCAATTGCAAAGGGAATAGATATTTTTGCAGAACTAAATAAAACATTATGTAGATAAAAAGAGATTGCTAGCGCTAATTCTAGAGGAGGGACATAAAGCATACCTTATTCGCAAAAACATTAAAACAAAGCAACCTAGCAACAAACTTAACTGGAAGAAAATCGGACTATTCCTTATTAAATGGAAAATATTAGACACTAACTACGAATTATTATTACTAGATAGAATGAGAATTTATTCTATATTTTATATATTATTATTGGAAAAGGCACTAGACGATTCTACAATTGCTACAAACATTACAATAAAAGATAACAACAAATATAAAGTTGAATAGATACTTAAGGCGAAAGGAAACAGAAAGAATTAATATTATCTTGTTAAATAGAAAGAATACCTAAACTTAGAAAACACCTAGGAACTAACAGAGAACCTTACGAATTGCTTGACGTTACTTTAGTAGTTTTATTCCTAAGAAGTGCATCCTAATTAATTGCCTAAATATTATTTATTAACTCAATATTAAACTTAGCATCTAAGGAACGAACTAATGCAGGATCTAACTTATCTAAAGGAGCAGGAAGGACGCTAGTATTCTTTTGAAGCTGTTCAGCTTTCTTACGCTCTATACGTTCTAACTCTTTAACGTTGTTAATACTATGTATAACTGCATATATTATTTTCTTGAACTATAGTTTCTTTTGTTTTTGCAAACGTTCTATCTTTGCATCTATTAGATAATGCTTGTCTTTAGCTGACTTAAGTTCTTTTTCGAAATGTATATAGTAATTAGCTATACAGCGGAGTTAGGCTGGCGAGATACTCTAGACGTTACAACGGGATTAATAATTTATTACGCACTAAGTGCAGCAAGAGGAATTAGAGGAGGATAATCGATAGAAAGCAATACCCTTTTCCTTGCAATAGGAATAAGGAGCTTTTTCTATAATTAACAGATTAGAAAGAATTAAATATAATAAAGCCTTGCACTACTTAAACTTCTAAGAACGCGTCCTTGACTTTTGCTTAATAATATAATTAGCAGGCATAATAGCACATAATAATGCAGGAGGAAAAACACCTTAGACCTTAGACGGCCTGATTGATAGTCTTAAGGACAAGACTAACAGGGGAGGGGCATAATGTTACAAACGTTACTGCAGGAGACGCGGGACAGGACCGCACCGCTAGGACAGAGTACGACGGCGGGGCGCGCAGGAAAAGGACGGTAGCACGTAACGTGTTACGTAATCTATAAGGGGATCGAAGGCTTGAGGCTTCAAGCCAACGATCTAGGATAAGACTCGAGAGGATTAATAGTTAAGCTATTCAATTAAGGCTTAAAGAGATTGATAGATAAGCTAGTTGATCTAGTCTACAATAGAGAGATAGATAAGTACTTAAGGAGGAGGTATTCTGCTATAGTAGATAGTCTAGTTCTCTATTGATTAATCTAAGCAATAGTTTTACTATTAAGAGTTATACTCTTAACGGCCTTATTGTAATACTGCTTGATAGCTACTCTGTAGCGTTCAACCTGACTTACTTCCTAAGAAACAGACCTACTGTGTCTTAGAACCTAAGCCACCGTTACAAAATAGTATAAAAGAAGATTTTAATATTACTAAAATCTTAATAATTATTAAAACCTTTAGTAGTTTAAGCTACTAAAGATTTATAAGTTTACTTTAATAGTAAGAGAGTAATTCTTATTAAGCTACTATAATTAAACTATAGAGAAGATTTTAATATATTTTATTATAAGAGTTACTAGTAGAAGCCTAGCCTCTTTATAGAGAATAAGTAAGAAGGTTATTTGCTAGACTAAAAAAATAGCTTAAGCTATAGCTTTTATTATTCTATTTATTCTAGTTACTAGACTTATAATACTTATATTAACCTTAGCTCTTATCTTTTGCTCTAGTAAAGTATATTTAAAGTACTAGACTTTAAGCTTATAGTATAGTATAAGTTCTATATATATCTTTACTGCCTTTTAAACTAAGTTAAACTAAGTTAAGTAGAGAACTATATTTTGAACTATATTTTATATTAGTAAGAGATTTTAAATAAAAAACTATTTTATAAGCCTTTCTAGCTTATTTTTTAATATAAGTATAAAAAGTAAGCTTATAGTTTAGCTAAATACTAAGCTACTTTAAGCTATTCTTAAGTTAAATATTTTATTTCTTATATTTAATAGAGAGCTATTAAGAGTTCTATTATTTTATAAAGTATAAAACCTCTATCTTCTTTATATTAAAGTTAATAGTATTCTTAGCGCTCTAGCTTTTAAGTTATTAAATGCCTCTATTAGTAGCTACTATAGTTTTATTAAGTAAGTTATCTATAAAGAGTAAAGCATTATTATCTATATATTTATACTAAAATTTATATTTTAATAGTAAGTAAATAAATATAGTATATAAAAGAAATAATATAGAGAAAGCTAGTAGTAAGCTTTATAGTGCTTTATATTCTAGGGGAGAAGCTTCTCTCTAATAGTTATTTATATATACTTTATAGCTATAATATACTATAAAGGTCTTTATCTACTTTAGAATAAGTAGAAGCTAACTTTATTTCTTTATATAGCTAATAAGTCTATTAACTAGTATAGTATTAAAAGCCTCTTTAATATTTATAGTAACTAAAGTAGCTACTTTACTGTCTTTTAAAGCAACTTTAATATTATATACTAGTGCTAAGACTAAGTTATTTACTAATTACTTTAGAAGAGCTTCTACTTATTTATTGCTAAGGACTTTATGCTTAATAGTAAGGTAGAATACTTACTAAGTAAAGAGTTTATTAATGCTCTTTTCTATACAGAAAGTAAGAGATATAAAGCAGTAAAAGCTTATACTTAAGAAGTTAGTTTTACCTAGCTTAATTATTATAACTACTTTTATATAGCAGAAGAAGGCAGAATAGTAGCTAAGCTTAAGAGAGAATTTATAAATAAGTCTAACTATAAGTTTAATAACTAGCTAAGCTAGTTTAAGAATATTAATACTAATTTTATTAATGCCTAGAGAGATATTGCTTATAGAGCAGGCAGTATATTTAGCCTCTACTAGTAAGATAGAGGTATAAAAAGAAATATTCTATTTAGAGATAGTAGAGATTTCTCCTCTAAAGTAGTTATTACTAGATTTAACTTTATAGAGTTTTACTACTTAAAGTTCTTTAGCTTTCTTGCTAAGTATATTATAAGTTTTACTCTAGAATACTAAGCTAGAAGGTTAAAAGTTAGCTATAGTTTTATAAGCCTACTTAGTAATAGTAAATATCTCTTTATTAGTTATTACTTGGTTTATTTTCTCTAACTAAAAAGCTTTTTTAGCTACTTAAATAGCTTATTAAAATACTTTTCTCTTCTTAATAATATCTAAGTAAGTATACTATTTTACTAGCAGCTCTTAGTATAAGCAACTATAGTTATTATTCTACTAAACCTTAAAATTTCCCTTGCCTCTAGAGATTCTGCCTACTTAGTAGAGAGAGAATATAAAAGTACAAGTTATTTACTTTACTAGTTAGTTTAGTTTACTAGTATTTCTAATAGTTATAAGTAGAAACTTAATCTTAGTAGTAAGAATTTTAATAAATTATTTCTCTTCTTTAAAGTTTATTATTATATAAGTATAAGTAAAATACTTAAAGGTAATTTCTCTAGAAATAGTAATTAAAAAAAAGAAGTAATTTAAAGTATATTATATATTCTTAGTAATACTAAGAGAGTAATAAGAAATATTTAAGTATATAAAGTTTAAGACTCTTTCTAAGTTATAAGTAAATATATCTAAAGTATTTAGAAGAGTTATTAAGTAGGCATTAGCTTAGTCTACTATATTCTCTTCTTAGTTTTATTAAGTACTAAATTACTATATTTTATAGCTCGTATTAAAGTTACTAGCTACTATAGTATAGCTTATTAGTAATTATATAAAAAGTTCTCTTAGTGCCTTTATATTCTAAGGTTTTTAGTAGAAGTTTACTAAAGTATATTTAAGTACTTTAATTTAAATTAAATATTAAGAGTTAAAGTAAGAGAGTTATATTAAGAGGAGATTAGCTTTAATATAAGAAATTACCTTAAAGTAAGTTTTAAGGGAATTCTATAAAGCTAGAGGTTTATAAGCTTTATAGAGAGAGTAGCTTTTAATATACTACTATTCTTTCCTCTAGTTAGTATATAGTTTTTAAATAAGAACTATATTAATTTTCTTTATAGCTAATAAGCTTAAAATAGTATTTATTATCAGTTCTAAGTTCTAAGTATTTAAGCTAATAATTTATAAAGGTTTTCTCTAAGGTATATTACTTATATTTCTTAGAGTTAGTATTCTTAGTTAGTTTAGAGGCTAACCTAGAGGTAGAGATAGAGATAGGTATTTTAGTTATAAGTATAATTTTTATAGCAGAAGCTAGAGGAGCTAGTATAACTAGAGAGGCAGAGAAGGCAGAAGTCTTTAGCACTAGAGAGTATAGTTTAGTTTATAGAGATAGAGTCTCTATAATAAAGGCGCTTATTAAGTAGGCTTAATATCTAGATAATAGCTCTACTCTTACAGCTTTTATACTACCTCTCTAGGCCTTTATAAGCTACTACTACTTTCTGTCTACTTACTTTAGCCTAGCTAGGCACTCTTTATAATTTAAAAGATAAAGGCTAAAATAGTTAATATATTAAGTCTTTAAGGTATAGCTACTAGTCTTATAGAAGAGGCTGCTATAGTTTTTATATTAAGGTTTTTATTTATAACTCTTCTAAGCATAAAAGTCTTAGTAAGTTTTATATTAAAATAGTAGAGTCTTCTTCTTAACTAGTCTAGCTAGTTTAAAGGCACTTTATAAGTACTATTTCTTTTAGACTAGCTTCTTAAAAAAAACTAGAAATATAACTATTAGTTAGTTATTATTATTATACCTAAAGGCTTTAACTAAGACTAAGGTCTACTTAGTTTAAGTAGTAGCTTTCTAGGTAATTATATCTTTAAGGTTAATAGTAGTACTTTTAAAGAAGTAGAGAGTATATAAGTACTTAAATACTATATAGATATATTAAGATATAATTCTAGCAGCTAAGATTCTATTAATTTAGCTAAGAATAGCTATTTAGCTAGATAGAAGTTTATCTCTTATTATTTAGTTCTTAGTAAGTACTAACTAGATTATAGTAGTTTATTTTATTATAAAAATATATATTAAGTTTATGTTTAAAACTTTAGTAATTAAGTTCTTAATATAAAATAAAGTATAACTTTAAGCTAAGCTTATATTATTTAGCTAAAAGAGGACTTTTATATCTTCTTTAAAAAAGTATATAAGTTTTACAGCTAGAGTCTAAATAGCTTTACTAAAAAGTATTACTATAGCTTTAGTATATATTTATATAGAGAGTAAAGCCTCTTTATATTATATTATAGTAATTTAGAGGCTTAAGTTTTAAGCCTCTTTAGAAAGAAGTTTTTTAAAGTCTTTAAGTAGTTATTATTTTATAGTTTTAAGAAAGCTTTAAATAACTTTCTAGCTTAAGACTTTCTAAGTCTTAGTTAGTAGTTTTCTAATAGCTTCTTTAAGAGTAGTAGAGATTAATTAAAAAGTACTAATTTTTTTAGAAAGTTAGTATTATAGTAAGTTCTTTTATATCTTAAGCTTAGAACTAAGAAGCTAAGTTTTAAGGCTTAAGGAAATATAGTTATTATCTTTATTAAGTAGAGAAACTCTCTTCTTATAGTTTAATTTTTAAGCTAGAAGAGTAATAAGTAATAGCAATAAGTTAGAGGTAATAAAGCAGACTTTACTAATAGCTTCTAGCAGGCTTATACTCTTAGGCAAGCTAAGGTCTAGTTCTATATCTATAGGTTTACTTATAGTATTAAGCTAAATATATAGTTAGGTAGGAATTCTTAACAGTAGGTCCCTAGGGGAAATATTTAGAGGAGAGAGTTTTTTAACTATCTTATAGTAATTACTATAGTATGTTTAGTAGTGTATACTAGCTTAATAGCTTGGCTAATGTTTTCTGGGAAATATAAGTCACCTATAAGGTTATTATAATCGCTATAAACATCATATTAAATACAAATAGTAATCTAATTAACCCTAAAACTCTGCGCCGCTATCACCGGAGGATATCAGGCAACGAGAGTTTGGATCCAAGATAGTGCTTTTAGCTGAACAGATGCAATGCGTGACTATTTAGTTGGTCAAGGCTTGTTTGCTGCTGCTGTACAATCGTCTCACGTAGGTTCTGGCCCTGGATCTGTTTGGCGTCGTGGACTACTCGATTTTCAACGTATCTTACTCCCATCACAGTTTCAGTTTAAAGAGCAACCTAGCGGTCAAGGTGGTGGCCGGCTATGTCGTCGTCGGCTTCGTCGTGATGGAGATATTGTATTTGGGAGTTTGGTGCCGGCCATTCAATCAATACTGGGCAGTGCCTCCTGATTCCAGTAAGTCTTTCATCTAGATGCCATCATGCCGGGATCGTGTCATGCTAACTATGTCTTTTCAGCACAATGTTCTGCAGCGACAAACCATCTCATCACCAACGCCGTTGTGAATATTTCATCCGACATGATGATAATTCTCATACCGATGCCCGTCTTTTTACAATCACGTCTCAAGTTGAAGAAGAAACTGATCCTGATTGGCGTTTTTGCGCTTGGTAGTTTTTCGGTAAGCAGCTCTCTCGGCATTACTAAAGGACCTGCCCTTCTGAGCTAACAATACTTGTCCTCTAGATTCTGTCGGCGATACTCAGCAAGTTCTACAGCTTTAATGAACCCTTCGGATCAACATGGACACATTGGTACATTCGAGAGTCATCGACTGCCATCATTGCCGCCAACCTTCCCCTAACATGGACTGTCTTCCGTCGGCTCTTTCATTTATCATCATTCAACAACAGCAGCAAGTTATCGTCCAAAAATCTGACCGGACAGCCCGGTTCGACTCTACGATTCCACGGCCAAGCACATGGTGGCCGCACCCAAAGCCGCGGCTACATCAGACATGACGACGCCAACGATCAAAGGTGGCTCTCTTCAGTCCTTCTTACATGACCCGGAGCCGGCATTGGACAGCTCATACCCAGCTGTCAAAGCTTCCTCTAGTACTTAAATTGATGACGACGACATAGGGACTTTTCCATAGAATAGGACTTTGGGCGAGAATTGGTTGCCGACCGAGCTGCCTTGATTGCACTTCCGCCACCCGCTTACTTTTCCATTTTTCCGGTACCTGCTCAGGTCCTAGCATATCTTTGGGCAAGTAGGAGGCAAATATGGGAATTTCTAGTATCTGGCGACTGTGAACAACCGTGGCCACGACATCTCGTCTCGACTCGGCAACCCAAAATTAGGCACCGAGCGGGGTGGATAAATAGTTATCCAGAGACAATTATTGGACACGTCATGGGAGGGTTCAAAAAGCATGGTTTGATCCCATTGGCTTGAACTGGCGGCTTCGCAGACACCCATATCACAAACGCTTGGCGACGAAGTTAAGGAGTCTGGTGCCAGTAGGAGATAGAGCTCCTTGTACCAGAACAAAAGGAGAGCGTAACGAATACGAGACTTACTGCTCCACTGTTAATATATTCAACAAGCTCGAGCACCACAAGCTTCCTTGTCACATTACTCATTGCTAAACTCACTATGGCTAGATTGTGACCAAGATGCTAGGCATAATTGACCTCGCTTACGGAAATCGCGACATGATGAACCGAAGGTGGGCACCAAGATATCCACACCACGTGAGAATATGACGTACAAGTCCATCTCCTCTTTTCCAATCTTGTCCGACAAGACCTCTTGGTTCCGGCGAGTCTTGCACCTTCATCTTTACATAGTCTAAGCCGCAAGAAGCAGCCCTTGATCCTTCTCAAGCATCCCGCAATCGCAACAGACGTGGAACGATGGCTGTAACCACTGCATCAAGCCTTGAAAATGCAGTTCTAGCGATGTCCCTGGGGTTATCTATTCTTTACAGCATCAACCTCCTCGCCGAGCCATCACACTCGCGTATGGCATTCAAAACTATTGCTACCGCGCTCCTCGCCGTATTTGCTGGGACGCAAAGCGTGTATTGGCAACTTGTTCCAGCTCTCGTACTCGGATCACTAGGCGACGCTTTTCTTGCCTGGCCAGGCGACGAGACTTTCTTCCGAGGACTCTCAAGTTTCTTAGTTGCCCATTTGTTTTATATCTCGCTATTTGCGGGAATTGGCAACGGCCTTGGCTTTGTCTTGCATGACACGCAGCGCCTGGGTCTAGCCGGAGCAATGTTGCTCTTGGCGCCATTCATGAGCTTCACATTGATGCCTAAAGTTGCGCAGTCTCTCCGCATCCCTATCGCACTATACTCAACTGTCATCCTGGCCATGGTCCTCTCTGTACTCACCGTTGAAAATGATCAGGTCGTCTTGGGGGCCATCCTGTTCGCGATTTCGGACAGTGTGCTCGCCACCGATGAGTTTTTGATGCCCAAAGACTCGGCATACCGCGGGTTGATGCAGCACGTTGTTTGGCTATTTTACTACACTGGACAGCTCCTGATTGTCACTGGGCTCGTCGATGGATGGGATTGGGTCAATCAGCTCAAGTAGTCGGACCCCCTTGTCGCAGCGACATGCCGACGAGGTTGATAATATCATGAAAGCCTACCATTTTCCTTTGCGTTTGACGTTCGCCTCGATGCCGCTGTGAAGATCGTCCATTCCTCTATCAAAGGTGACGCGGAGATGTCATATGTTGCCGCCTTCTTTGTTAAACATCCATAGAACTTTGTAAAGCCTTGCCATTCAATGACAATTATCTCAGCTACGTTCGATCAATCTGCTGCCTGAAAGCGCCCGAGATATTTCCCTCACGCAATTATAGTCGCAAATCCCAGCTGATCAGTGTGAGATGTCTTTGCAATAGCGGAAAAGTGCGAGTTTTCCCGAGTCCCTCAGGATCTTCTGCTCCTAGTTGTCGCAATCTATGTACAAGCCTAGACCTTTTGACCTCTGGCCAGTATTACCCAGCAAGGCGACATGACGAGACCTTTTAAATACAGTTCTGGTCAAACGAGCCAAATAAAAATATGCGTCACTCCACTTGAAATAGCACAAGCTATTACATGCTATGTAGTGCTCTTCCTCCTTTGTTATAGATGGATATATCTAGATGATTCATGATTGTTCTACTTGTTCGACACAACTCACAGCATTACAGTTTGCCTCTCGTTGCGGACATTTCATATGACTATATCAACTTTGCATGGAGCTACAAAACTCCAACTTAGTCGGCGACGAGAGAAATACGCCGGCAGGTAGTGCGATGGGCTTTTCAAGTCGCGTGGCTAGGTAGTACGGTAATACGAGCTACAAAAAGTGAAAACCACTATTACAGCTACAGCTCTACGCCATGAAGGATCCTGGCTGGGACTACTGCACCACATGTAGGCCCTCATCTCCCATTAGATGTCGCACAAATATCTCAGGCCGGGAAGCCTAATGCCCTGCCAAAAGAGAGTAAGGATGCTTATTCACGTGTTAAAAGACTGTAAATACGGAAGCATTTGTATTACTCTACATAACAAAGCTGCGACAGTAATGGGTTGACTACGTCTGCGTATCAACACGCTACATAAAAATTACAAGCAAGGTTTGGAATACAGGATGAGTTGGTTCGTATTTGTTCGAATGCCTATGTGCGTCGTAACTATGGCCACGCTGACTAGTCTCGCAGTCGGAGCGAAAGGGTCAAGAGGGCGCACTTATAAATTGGATATCGGTGGTATGTAGCCAAGGGTTAGTCTGTTTTGCTTCTGTAGAGTAGTGGTTAAAGCTGGTAACTGCTTGTGGCACTCATTCGCCGTCATCAACCACGGAAAGAGCACAAAAGGTCACGCGACAAGTGACCGAAGTAATAGCCAAGAAACATAGTGAACAATAGGTAAAGAGATTTGCCATGCCTATTTCTTGCATTTCCTAGCATGTGAGAAGATCACAGAGCCCGAGTACACACAATATCATGCCTTCATTTATACGTCCCGGGTTATTGTACATCAGAACACTGCACCAGCAAATAACATGCCTGCCTCCCTATAACCAGTGAATTTAGGCTTGGGGCATATCAGCTATTCAAAATATAATTACAGCTCCATGTAGATAGCCTGCTCAAGTCAGCTTCAAGAGTCGGGTGATTAAACAAGGCAAGAAATATCTAATGTGACAAAACTTTCCAGAAAAAGGTTATACATTCTAAAGCGGCGAAACATCTCTTGGATTTAGTGAGTCGTAGAGTGCACAGGGAAAGGTCTTATCGATTCACACTTCTAGGAAGATCTAGGATCACGATAACTCAAGATGCGACAGTTGTATTATTCTTGTCTCCTTAGCAGAGAAAAAACTATGGATTCGTCCTAAGACTGATTGCCGAAACTTTTGCCCCTTCTGTTATACCATTTATGGGGCGTTCCAGTCCCCCAGATGTTGCACCGTACAGCAGTATTTCCCCGTGCCTCTCTCTTCCAATGGCGAGAGCGCCTACACCTTCCAGTATAAAGTCTTTTAACCCTCCTGCGACTACTTTGCTTCTCCCAGTCTTGACATCAGAGAAAATAATAGTGTTGTCTAGATTTGTGGCAGAATAGATATTCCCTCGACTGTCAATGACGAAGTCGTCAACGATGGAAGCAACACTGGATAGGTTGGCAACTAGTTGAGGAACTGCATCTGGGACAGGCCATCCCGATGCCGTGATTGGGACTTTGTACACTGCAACCAATTCGCTGTTTGTCCAATAGAGATGTGACTGATAAAGTTTAACGCCATTGACGCCAGTTCTGAGCCCTGGCGGAGCTTTCAGTTCTTTATATGACCAGACTCCTTGTTGGAAACGGCCGGTAGAGACATCAAGTCTACCTATGAGACCGGTAAAGCTGTCGGCAATAAAAACCACGCCAGGATATTCGTCAGAGCTTATGATGCCATTTGCCGAGATGCTGGAAGGGCCGAGGGCAGCAATCTTTCGAAGTTTGAACTCTTCGGAATACTTGTTCAAGAATTGCAAGGTATAGACTGTATACTCTCCTGGAGCTGGACTTTCACCGTTGCTGAAATTCCCGCCGGCAATCACGTAGGTCTCAAGTCCGTTGATATCGGTGATTCGTGTGATGCCTACAGAAGCGTTGGCGAAAGGCAAAGAAGTGACTAGCTCAAGAGAACTATAGCAGGACTCTGGTTTCTTGATTGTCCAAATGTTCGACTCGTTAAGAAGCTGCGTTGCTAGAATTGCCCCATTAGAGCGCACAACAATATTTTCCAGCCATGTTCCGTTGGTCAGTTGCCCCAAAGTACGAATCTTGGGGTATTTTGCCAACACAACAGGAGAAAAACAGGCTGATACAACAACTGCAGAGAAGAGCATTTTCCTTTTCAAGAATACAGTATGATAAGCGTGATAAATTGGCACTTAAGAACGGCAAGAGATCGCCCAAGACCTGTTGACTATTTTCTCCTCCTGTGTGAATGGACAGGGAGTGCTCTGTGCTAAATGTCTTCGACAAAGTTTGTTTATTATTGAAATTTTTGAGTGAAATCGTTCCCGGTTTTTCTTCGTCCCAAACTTAGAGAGTCAAAAGCGCTTGCGTTGATTACCAAGCATTAAAAAATTTTCCCCGCCAAGGAGCTGAAAAACGAGATCCTTGTTGACCGGGAGAACATGTCGCATAGCATATAAGGTGGTCTACCACACACAAAAGTGTGGCGTGGGCCACGCCCAACTTTTGGTGCGACAGAACAGCCCGGCCTCTGAAGTGACGGTGTGATTTAGAAGTTTGTCGGGGTCAGATTCTGTCCCCTTTGGGTGAGACAGGTAAGCTCATGAGTCATATGCATGCGCAAGATGCACCACAGTGTCATTCGGTTAAGCTCTTACACCGGACTGGCGGACAAAGAATCCTCAACCATATGACTTGCTGCAATGCACAATAGTTGCAGCCATCACGATACCGCCATCACGATACCATTATCGGCCATGCGGGCTGAGGCATCTAGGCATAAAGGCCTAATAAATACACAGGGAACCAACCTTTCAATGCCTTGGTCACTTATGCTAAGTAATATATACAGGTATCTTCTTGTATGCATAGCTCTTATTTGTTAAGTCCTTTAGGTAGAGAAACCAAAAACGTTAAGAGCACATAATATTACATGTTAATCCAAGTTATTTGCTCAACATCGTGACCAGCCCTTTTATAAGAACCTAGTGACACCATCTGATCCCGATGTATTAACTCTGGTAGCACTACCCAGGAGCCCTTTTGTATTACGTGTCTCCTTCTATCAGAAAACAAATTAGCGTCGGGACTTTTAGACTGGATTTAACGCATAGAACTTTATCTGCAGCAAAAGCAGACTGTACTTGGGCCACGACGTGTTTCATGCTTATTGACAACGCCACGGGTTATTACATATAACTACATCACAGGACATCGATTCCACCACTTGTATTACCTCTATGCTCAACTAGACTGTTCAGAAAATTATCTTTCTGAGAAGCAGCCTGGAGATGAGTAGATCTTATGGAGAATTTGAGAGGTCTGAACAATTACTTGGCAGACGATTGTTCTCATGCCATCTAGGCCGTGCGGCGTTGCTTTTTTCCCCATCTGTGTAAAAATTGATGAGAAATTACAGTTTGAATTTATAACTATTGTACTTTTATAATTTTCTACACATACTAATCCCAGCACTTCGACTGAGATGCTTATTCTATTTACACAGTGATTACCGCTTGCCCACAAGTTTCAAACAAGGGCGTAGCTTAAGCTTGTCATGACTATTTTGAGCAGGAACACGTCCTTGCCAAATCATTCAAGTAGACGTGGGGTCATGAACGCTTTGAGCACGTCGTTTGAGATTTGTTGGCGATTCGTCTTGAATCTGGTGACAGTCTCGATAATGACCTCGACGAGAATCTCACGTAGCTCAACGCTAAGCAGCTGATGAGCATGGTGTTTCCTTTGAATTGTGGCCAACTCCTCATCATCTTCAAGGAAGAATCGCAGCCATTCAAGAGCCACGTCCATACTGTTCTGTCCAATTGGAAACGCTGCATGAATTTTTTCCCGTACCACGTCAGGCTCATCCGTCAGATAGATAGCTGAGGTTTTTACGGAAGCCGACATTTTCTGGCCTCCTCCCTGCAGAGAAGGCAGCAAGCTCGAATAGAGAAACGAAGGCGGAAGCTCTCCCATCTTCCCCGCGTGCTTGCGTACCTCGGCAAAATATCCGTCAATGTCATACGAACACGGGATGAGGCACGGGATAGTTCTCAAGCTCGACTTGTTGGCAGTCAGGATGCCTGGGAAGGACGATGCAAAACAACCTGCCGACTGCGTAGAGCAGCAGTAGAACATGCCAACATTGTCGTCGTCGGTGAACCCCAGCGCTTCCTTGATACTGCTGACGGTGATGTGACGAGCAATTGAAATAATATTTTGATAGAACGCGCCGCCGACGTAATCCATATTCGAAAACATGAACGTCTTTGGGAGGTCAAAGCCAAAAGCCAAAATGTCGGTGGCATTTGCAATGTCATACTTGCGAACATGTTGAATGGGCAGGTCCTTGTCATGGAGAATCTTCATGTCGTCGGTGAGCATGAGAATAAGTTTGGCCCCAAGAGTCTCTTGAAGCCATCTAAGTTATCATGTAAGTGTGGTTCCTAGGTAGCCGAAGCCAAAACTTGATGTTTGGAGTACTGACTTAGTAAACTCGAACGGGATCGAGTGTCCAAGATGCAGGCTGTCGCTGCTAGGGCCTCGGCCGGTAAAGAGATATATTGGCAGACCGCTCTGATACCGATCGAGGATGAGATGAAGATCTCGGTGTGAAAAGACAATACCACGTCTCAGGTAGCGATGAGGCTTACGACCGGTCAACTGCGCAAAGCGATCAAGTAGTTTCTGATCAATCCTTTGGGCGTTGCTGGATGCGATGAACTCGTCATGTTTTGCATTTGGCGGAGCATTCAGGATTACTCGATGTGCTTTTTGGACGGGCTCGCTGTTGAGCTTCACCGTGGACAAGACATCCACAAGCCTCACATATTCGCCGTTGGGAATTCCGCAAAGTGCCGCCATTTTCGAAGCCGAGAGAATGTGATAGGCAGTGGAAAGACGGTTGCTTGTCACTAAGTGTGGTTTTAACAGATACCCAAACTGAGCCAAGGTTTTGCTTCAAAATCTAAGGCTGTGCGTTGCGCCGAGGCCAGCTGGCTTGCCTGTGTAATCAACTCTCTCAGATTGAATCGGTTCTAATGTGCCCAACAGACAGCCTTGTTCCAGTAGGGGTGTGATTATCGGACGGCGTGATGTGGTCTTGGTCGTCAGCTGTGGAGGAAGTTCTTTGGAATGTTGCAACGACAAGCAAAGCTCGTACATACTCTAACGCAGCTTACTGCAGAATAATCGGCAGCACGCAAGCGTATCAAAACCCAGGCGCTACAACTAACAAAAAATCTAGAGTCGCGAGAGCGGGTTTACTGCTGACAAACTACACGACACAAAGATGATACCATTGAGGTCGTACGTATTCGAGCAAGTGTATAAGGAAAGGGCCGCAAAACGCCGTTAAACCGAGTGGCCGTTCCCACCCAAGCTTTATTTTGACATCGGACTTGTCGGGTAAGCACTGCATAAATACGTGCATGACAAGCTATGCGAGCGAAACCCACCCGTACATGTGCCGTATGTGACGAGACTACCGAGATGACGTGCTTTTTGTATCTAGAACCTCGTGTTGCATACTTTGAATATTATCCCAAGTAGTAAATTTTAAACACTCCTTCGGAGTAGATAGGCCAGTTTGCTCCGTCAGCTCAGCTAAATATTCTTACTTATCAAAGCCACCATGGAAAGGGAACAAGTAGCAGCCTGTGTTTTGCGGACGCTGGTATGGCTATTCGAGTCTATAGGATAATGCCGATTTGAGACACTAGTAAATATCCACCTTCTTCCATAATCACCGGGAGCATTAAGCTTCGGGAGTCTATAGATTGTGGCATACGTTCCACGCCGTCAGCACGGCTAGTGACTTGGAGGCGGGTGGCGGCAAAGGAGACTGCCGGCCGAGCCGGCTTTCCACAGCATAGATCGGCGCTTTGCCTACTGTGGCGAAAAATTTCCGACGTGTGACCAGGGGAGAAAGAACTTTTTTGCTGGGCGCGGACGTAGAGCCGCCATCAGCCAAGCCGAAGCATGTTTCAGGCAAAACTCCCGGCCTTTTAGACGAGGAAAAGCCACGGGTCCGCGACTGGTCCGCTGGATTCAGGGGGGTTCGTCATTTCTTGCCATGAGCACTATCTCATATTGAAGCGGAGTTAACATATGGAATTACGCATAAACGTGCTCAATGCCTAGTTTGCAGCGGCTCTGACGGTTCCTCCTCGGCGTAGTTGCAGGTTCAGTAAGAACTGAGTGGGCGAGCTCTTGTAAATTGGCGATTGTAATCTACTTACGGTAAGGGGTATATAAGCGTGCCCTATGAGAGCATGGATTTCCAACCTCACAAGACTTGGCCCCAGACAGCAAACCAGACAAGCCGATTCATTATCCAGTCATGGCACCATCAAATCTATCCCTGCCCACTCCCAACGGCACCAAGACCTCCAAGACTATTGAAAACCGCCTCTTCATCAACAATGAATTCGTAGAGTCTGTTTCTGGGAAGCGTTTCCAAGTCATCGATCCCACCACCGAGCAAGTCAGTGCGTCAGTCTACGAGGCCGACGTCGAAGATGTCAAACTGGCCGTCCAAGCTGCCAAGGCTGCTTTTCCCGCCTGGTCAGAACGTGATGCGTCTGAAAGAGCCCATTTTCTGAACAAATGGGCCGAGGCTCTAGAAAAGGCCGCCGATGAAATTGCCTATCTTGACAGCATCACCATGGGTAAGCCGGCCTTTCCTGACCGACTGGCCCCCATGGTGCCCATGATAGTTCGCTTCTTTGCCTCAAAGGCACTCGACATCACCGGCGAAAGCTCGCTCAACTCGGCCGGCTTCCTCAATGTCAGTCTCAGGCAGCCGTACGGCGTTTGTGCCGCCATCACCCCCTGGAACGCGCCTATCATGATGCTGGCATACAAGGTGTCGGCCGCTCTCATCACGGGAAATACCCTTGTCCTCAAGTCGAGCGAAAAGTCTCCGCTCAGCTCGCTCGTCGCCGCTAGATGTGCTCTGGAGGCCGGATTTCCGCCCGGCGTTCTAAACATTCTCAGTGGCTACGGTCGTCCGTGTGGCGAGGCGTTGGCACGGCACATGGAGATTCGTAAAATCTCCTTCACGGGAAGCACTGCCACCGGCAAAGCCATCCAGCGAGCCGCGGCCGAGACAAACCTGAAGAGTGTCTCACTCGAATTGGGTGGCAAAAGCCCCCTCGTCGTGTTTGAAGATGCAAATCTGGAAAAAGCCGTGAGCGCCGCCACCATGTCGATCCTCATGAACTCTGGGCAGGTATGCAACGCCACCACCCGCATCTATGTCCACGAGAAACTCGCGCAGGATTTCATCAGTGGCGTTAAAGCCGCCATGTCAGCCATGGGAGCCACCGGTAACCCGCTGCACCAAGGGACCATGCGCGGTCCGCAGGCTGACAGGGCCCAATTTGAGCGCATATTGTCTTACCTTGACCTCGCCAAGCAGTCTGGTGTTTCCGTCGTTTTGGGCGGCAACCGTGAATCGTCTCCCGGTTACTTTGTTCAGGCCACCCTTCTCACTGACGTGCCTGAGGACTCAAGGCTCACCAAGGAGGAGATTTTTGGGCCCGTGCTAATTGTCAACCGCTTCACGGATGAAGACGACGTCTTGCAGCGAGCCAATGACACCGAGTATGGTCTCTGGGCCAGCGTCTTTACCAATGATGTAAGCCGTGCTATCCGCGTGGCCAAACGGTTAGAAGCCGGCAGCGTAGGTGTCAATTGTACGTCACCCGTGTTAGCCATGGACATGCCGTTTGGGGGGTGGAAGAGCTCCGGGCAGGGGCGTGAGTTCAGTCGGTACGCAACAGACTATTGGACAGAGCTCAAGACTGTGTATTTCGCTTATTGAGTTAGCTAGCGGTTGTCGTTCAAGAGCTACTAGTAGCCGACTACGGCTGAGCGAGCGTCTACGCATGTGAAGTTTTGTTAGATCTGCTTGTTGATAGTAACCTAGCACATGAGCTCTCAACTCTCTCCTAGTTCTAGAATGATATTTTAGTATTACTGCATATGCAACTACCATTGTCATCCTAACCGAAAGTCCAGGAGAGGGGAGTTTGATCGTCTGACTTCGCAAGGACTGCAGCAACACGAGTTGTAATTCGACTTGGCATGCCTGCTATCTCCACTAGTTGATTTCCAAACTAAAAGGAGAAATTAAACTAATCTTGTGAACGGTCTGACACACATATGGACTTTTTCGTAAGCATGGCGTGCGCTGAAGCTGAACAGGGTGTAACAAAACAATCGACCATAGCTAGACAACGGTAACGCGTCCCATGGCCTTCTTAGAAGCGGATATTACGCGACACTTGGACGATTTCGTTCCGATGGTACTCAAAAGAGACTTCAGCGAGGCTCAACGGTTCTCCAATGGTATGCAGTGTTGATAGACAGGCACGAGTGACTCGTGGTGAGCCTGGATGATATGCAAGTTGTGCGTTTGTTTACCCGAGGATCAACGGCGACCTGGGTTCGTCTTAACTTCCTAATCGATCCTACATGGGCACGTGTCAAATTTTCTGAAGACTGCGAGCGTTTATAAGTTTCGATAACAGTGGAGGTGGCTACAGCTCTGAGTTTGATCCATGTGGTTCTAGTAGAAGCCCGTATAAAGAAACAAGATTTCAACTGTATGACACGAGGGAGACGCTACCTGCTACCATAAAAGTTTATCAAATTACACTTTCAATTCTCTCTTGCACAGTCTTGTATTCCCCCAACGAGCTTACCACATGTTCTTGAACATGTTTCCACCTCCTACATCAGTCCTCACCCCCTCCCAAGTACACGATGGCCCAGTGACACAAACATTTAGGCTGCCTCAGCAATCCCCGATCGGCTCTCCCTGGTTGACTGAAGAGCTCAAATACTTCGAGAAATGTCTCCTCGTTCTCGATGTGCTCGAGTCATTTGGAACTCACTTTAGCAAGGAATCGAGCTTCCCCTCCGGTAGATGGGCAGGCAAGCCCAAATTCCTTGGGCACGTGTTTCACTGGGTGAGAAAGAACGAACCTGTGCAGCTTACAATGCCGGCATTCCCATGTAAGAGTGTACGTTTTTGATATCTATAGTTATCGCATATCCTATTCTTGCTAACGGTACCTTCCCACCAGGCCAACCGCAATGACAAAGTCCTCGGTCACTTGCCCGACCTGGGTGAGGAACTTGGCATGACTCGCTTGAATGACATAGCCGTTGCTATTAAAAATGTATATCAGCCCGGTGCCTTGGTCAACATCGCCTCTGATGGTATTTTATTTAATGGTCAGTCGAGTATCGTGCCTCCCCCGAAATGCTGGCTCCACTAACATGCCACAGATATAATCGGTGTCAGTGACGAGGAGACTTGGGAGTACGGCCAAGAAATTCGTGCCATTGCCCAAGAAAAGAAACTCGATTACATAGTATTCGTCTATCCCCAAGTCTTGATTGGCATGATGTCCGCCAATGCCATGACCCGAGAGAGATACCTTTCAACGACCGATGAATGCCGTAGCTTGCTTGAAAGTCGATACGGAAGCACCCTCAAGCAGATCGAATCTCTCATCAAGGCTGACTCGGATACCAATTCAACATACTGTGGTATGGTCAAGTTTTTGCAGACAGAGTTGTTCGGCACTCTTGCCGGTAAAAGCTATCGTGAACGTCAGAAGCTACAAAAGAACTCGGCCAAGAAAATGATGCAGCGTTCAGAGGCATTTACGCTTGCCATTCGTACCAATCGGCCCTTGGACGTTCGCCTGTCAATGCATCCTTCGTCCGGGGTGGCCAAGCTGTCAGTGGCTCTTGTTCCCTCACCAGAGGGCTTTTTCCAAAAGTCACCCTGGCATAGTTGTGTTGCTATTGATCGAGACGGCGGGCACCACTGTGTCCATTCCAGTGAGGTCCGGGAGACGCATGAGCTCATGTACAAGAACAATCGTCCATACTTTTACATTGCCAAGGATGCTGTCCAGGCGGACGAGCCAGATACTGCAACGGCGCCCGAAATGTCAAATCTTGCGGCGGTTGCTAAGAATTCCGAGGATTCTGCCGCTACTCAAAATTCAGATGCTGAGACCGTTTTCGACAAGCAAGAGATGTTGATGGCCAAAAAGCATCCCGTCACTGTCACTGACGTCGAAATTGCGACTGTGGATTCGGAACCTTCATCTCATCCGTTAGAGGTTGTATTATTTCCGTCATCTGCCGTCCCGGCATATTCGTACGACGCTAAAATCGAATGATGCAAGGGGATGTAGCAGAGTTATGCTCACATTCGCGTATTCGCAAGTAGAGCAGCGAGGGCATGATTATGTACAGGGTGAAAGATTGTAGACTAGACAACCTAGTCAAAACATGCATTATTGAATCTATTTGGGTTAGACATTGTAGCTTCTTTTCTTCTCTTAGTATCAATATTACACTGGTGTGGGCTACGTGTTGTAATCCGTACGAATTCCTCTCTTCAGGTAATCAACTAAAACTTACCTGCATACCAGGCTTCCAACTGCTACCCTAAGATAATTAGAATGGTAAGAATTCGTTTACAAAGCGTTTTCCATGCTAAGACGGCAGTACCAATTACTTGCTATCTGAGTTCCTCCCTATACTTGAGGAGTCTCATTCTGCCGTTTGACAAGGGTCAGATTATCTGTCTTTGATTTTACACCTTATTGAAGTCTCTTTAGCGCATTACAAAACACATCTGTTATTGGAGAATTTTTCGAATTTATAAATAATTGCTCCGCATGCAGAAATTCTGCATCATGGACTGACGCCACTCGATGTGACTTAAAAGACTTTTCTATGAATTCTCGCTCAGATGTCTATCTGTCCTCTATACTTTGATCATTTTGCAGCCAGCTTTCCAAGCTCTGACCACCATAAACAGGACGCTAGAAACCAGCGACGCGGCGCCACCGAAGACCCAGAGGCCGTTGAAATTGTCGCCGCCGCCACTAGCAAGTATCGCACCACCGCCAGGTCCACCAACAAAGACGCCCAGACCGATGATGCCAAACGCCATGCCCATTCGCGTGCCGATATTGGCGCGGTCTTTCGTGAGTCGGACAATGCAGACTGGAGGCAGGGCGATGAATATACCGGAAAAGAATCCAAAGAGAATAGCAAGGATGACAACACTTGCAACGGACTTTGCGCCAAGCATGCCGAAAATAATGACACTAACAATGACAGCACCAGGACCGATGAGATTGAAAGCGCCGATTTTGTCGGAGACGGCATTGGGAAGGACGCGCCCGAGGATCGAGGCTGCGTTGAGGATCGGCACGAGGTAAAACGACAAAGCTGTCGATGTGATGTGCCTGGCCTTGGTGTAGTAGGACAGATAGAAGAACATAGTATAGAGACCCATGAAACCAATCAGCGTGGCCGAGGTGAAAATGAGGAACGGCCAGTCGGATAGAGCAGAAGTGTCGAGCAGCGCACGCGCCTTGGGCGGCTTGACACGCATCTTCATGACTAGGTTTGGGATGATGAGGGTGGCCAAGGCTATGAAGCCGACGACGCGTACGCTCCAGCTGAAGCCGATCTGATTAATGAGCTTGTAGAAAACGACAGGATAGATGATGCCGCCAATACTTGATCCAGAGGCTGCAAGACCGATGGCGAGACCCAGTCGCGTGTTGAAATAGGTGGGCAAAACTGCAACAGCAGGCACATAAATAAGACCCGAACCGAGCCCAACACAAACGCCTTGGGCCAAGAGCACCTGCGGATAATCAGTGGCTAGACTCAGCATCATATTCCCAAAGACGATGAGAAATGAGCCGACCAGCAGCAGGGCACGCAGGTAGCCTTGGTCATAAATTGGTCCCGACAGAAAGCCCGTGAAGAGGACCAGAAAAGCTTGGATAGAGCCAATCCACGAGATGTTGGATGAAGTCTGGACAAACAGGGTGCCAGAGCTGTAGAAGGTTTGAAAGGCCCCAAACGTGTTGAGAATACCCCAGGTGTTGAAGTAGAGCATGAAAGCCCCAAGAACGTGTAGCCAAGCCTGGGCACCTCCATTGGGAACGTCGTCGGCCACAGCAGCAGCAGGGGGCATCAGCGCCGAAGCTGGGAGCGTCTTGTCCTCATCATGGGCTGAAATGTCGGATGTTTTCGCCGAGTCTGCGGCCATGGCCATGACGGTTTGCGAGACTAGTCGTTTGGCTAGTAAATGAGAGTCTATCAGTATGATACTTCGCAGGAGCGCCACGGACGTGACCAGATGCTTGGTGGTATTTGGTGGAAAATGATGGGAAAAAAGAATGAGGAGAGAACGAGAGGACTCGATCTCCTTGCCACCAAAAAAATTAAATGAACGAAATAAAATTAAACAAAAAAAATCTCCCCAGGACTTGGGGCGAGTTTGTCAAGGTAGTGCGCTTACAATCACCTCGACGGCTGAGGAAGGCCGTACGTATGCAGCAGCTTGGCCAAATAAGGTTTGATAGACACGGCTCCGCCGGAGCTGGCGTCCGTGCCACGCCACGCATTTTCTCCGTCTTCTGACCGAGATGACAAGGCCCAGATCATAAGCATGGAGAATTGAGTGGAGCTGTGTAGTGTGCTGATCACCAACATCCTCCGTCTTCTCACAAAGGCGACAGACCACAAAAGTACCTTGCATGTGCGTTTAAATGAGACGATGCTGGCCATCAATGTCAGCTTCCCGCACACCTCCGTAAGTGAGCTGTCTCATGGCCGCTTTAGGAAGTGGCCGGTTTTGTAAACCTACTTTGAGATTTCTAGTATCTCTACAGTGTACACAAGCATAGGAAGGCGAGGAGGCGGGGAATTTAAGAGCGATGCAATACAACGACGCCCCCCCAATCGTATCTTGCAAGGCCTAGAGGAGCAGCTCTCCCTACTCCGTACCTTGTTTCTAATTCAGCATCGAGATGGCGAATAACGCGCCAGCGTCTTCTGCCATCAGCCCTAACATGCCACTCCCGACTGCCAGTCTTTCGTACTGGCAACGAACTACACGAGCATTCAAGTACTTGAATCACAATCAAAGAAACACTCCCCCTATCTCTGCTACTTATGTTATTATCGGATCTGGCCTGACGGGCGCCTTGGTGGCATACAACCTCGTCGCGCGAGGGGTTCAAGCCGAGGAAATTCTTATGCTCGAAGCTCGCGAGGCTGTCTCTGGATCTACAGGCCGCAATGCCGGTCACATTCGACCAGATGCTTTTCGCAACTTTTCGACTTATCAGGCTTTGCACGGTAGTGAGCAAGCACTCAACATTGTGGCTACAGAGGAGAAGAACCTGAAGCTTCTAGCGGCATTCATTCGGGATAACCAGATCCAATGCGACTTCAATTTGACCACTACATTTGACGTGTGTCTGGGGCTTGATGCTGTTGAAGATGAGGAAAAGAATATCAAAGACTATCTTGACGCGGGCGGCAATTTGGCGAGCCTTGACGTCAAATGCTGGTACGGAGCTGCCGCAGAGGAAAGAAGCTCGTGCCCGGGGGCTGCGGCTGCGTATGAATGGCCGGCCGCATCTGTTCATCCCATGAAGCTCGTCCACTGGATTCTCCACCATGTCATTGAACAGGGCGTTCAACTATGGACGCACTGTCTCGTGGAGAAGATACGACAGGACGGTGCCGGACTGCATGTGCAAACCAGCCGGGGCGTCGTCTCGGCAGAGAAGGTGGTTCACTGCACCAACGCATATGCCGGAGGTGTCTTGAGCCAGTTGACTACGGAGCGACTCGCGCCTTTCGCGGTCCAGGTCGCATCCGTGATTCCCCCCTCAGTGGCGTCCGGCCACAAGTCTTTCCGGAGCACCATGGCGCTACGCGAAAGCGCACGCATGTTTTACGGCTTCTGTCAGAAGCCTGTGGACGGAACCGTGGTTGTGAGTGTTGGTAGACCTGTCGGCAAGGGCGTTCAGGCCGAGGAGTCGCAGACACCGGAGGTCGCAGAAGAAATCATGCAGAGATTGTCCAAGCTTTTTGGGACCACTCATGAGCCAGAACGCTCTGGGGAGGGCCTTGACGCGACTTGGACAGGTCTTATCTCTTTCACGCCGGACAAAGTACCCTATGTAGGTGACATGGCCGAGCTGCCCGGGCAATATATCTGCGCCGGCTTCAACGGTCACGGCATGGCTAACATATTTACCTGCGCAAGCGGCATCGTGGGCCTGTTGTTGGGTAGACCATGGGAAACTACACAGCTGCCAGATTGTTATCGGTATAGCCAGGCGCGGCTAAATAAGACTGCCAAATAAATTGACCTAGTGACACACAATAAACTACCGCCGCTGTGTCTTTGTAGCAGAAGCTGGGCATCGCTTTTGAATTGCTCCTAGAGTCTTTGGCCACGGCTACTTCGCCTTTTGTTAGGTACTCGTAGACTCCCCAGCAGCTTCTATCAACTTGCACTGCACTTAGACAATGAGCCGAAGTTTGTCGTGGACTTGCATCGCGTTCCACGGCGGCACAGCATAGTTCTTTTCCTTTTAGATGCTATCCTTTTCGCGACGAGGGCTCGAGGCCATAGTCATATTGATGCTGAATTAAAGCATTGCGGGACCTCATCCATAGACAAGACCAGATCATTAACCCTACTGTGGCCATTGGGTCTCATCCACACGATACAAAAGCTTATATCCACTTATCTTACCTTCCTTCATATCCTTCATACCGTCAAGCACAGCAGGGAGGCCACCAGGCCTGACCTCACGTGGATGTTCCGTCCACTTGCGCTCGCTCCAAAGCTTCTCCACAATAGGGAAGAACTTCTTGGCAAATTCGAAGTACGAAGGTTGAGCTTCCCAATGCTTGCCCTCGAAGATATACTTCTCGCCAGTAATACCATAGACGAGAAAGAAGATGGACTCAACATCAGGACGTGGGGCGTCGTACTCTCCCAGTAGGTTGACGTAGATTCCCCCCTTGCTACTAAGCGCTTCAGCACAAATTTCGGCAGAAGACTTCTTACTGACTGTATCCAGAACTTTGATGAGCTTGTCGTCGGTCGCCTTGCGGATGTCTTCTCCCACAGTAGGGGAGTGCTGCACTTGGATTAGCAATCTTGGACTGGGAGGTAGCTGCTGTGCAAAGGATCAGTCGACACACATAGTCAAATACCAAATCAGCGCCGCGACCCTTGGCAAGTTCAAAGTGCTTAGGCGATGCCGTCGTAATAACAGTGTACCCGGCCCTATGTGAATGAATGAATAAGTCTTCAAAGGTTATGCGTGCTAATCGTTTACACGACTTACATTTTCGCAAACTGAATTGCAATAGTTCCAGTGGCCGTTGAACCTCCATAGATCAAAACAGTCTTGTTATCGTCTTGACCGCTTTGGGTGGACTCGAGTCCCGGGAATGGTATCGAAAGGAACTTGAACAATCCAAGACCCATCGTCCCGACGGCGCACGGGACAGATGCGGCTGCTTCCCATGGCACGTTATCGGGGACCCGGAGTACTGTATCGCCCTTGTTTATAATGAATCTTGCGAAGGCGCCTGTCTGTGGCCTAGCGTCGTTGCCTATTGGATTGAACACAAATTAGTGTGTTTGTTATGTAGTAGCTCATATCATTAGATACGATTGGCATATTGACGAAAAGGAAGTGGATCGTCGTGGGCCGAAACTCAACTCACCTCCATGAGCAAAGCCAGCCACTCTGTCACCTATTTTGAAAGCCTTCTCAACATTTTGCCCAATCTCTTCCACTGTTCCTGCCCAATCACACCCCACCAGCGTCCCATTGTCACCTGGTGCATCAAGGGTTGTCCAGTCAGTAGGATTTACAGCAACTGCAACGACGCGAATGAGCAGATAGTCATCGGGTAGCGTTGGGACTGGGATGCGCTCAAAGGCCGCTACACCAGTCGCTTTGCGAACCAGTCCGTAATTGGTTTCGCTGATAGGCATGGTGTATACTTGAGCAAAGGCTAGGTAGGTCCAAGTGATCGAAGTGAGTGTTTAAACTTGGGGACTGGCCAGACTGACGTGGGTTAAGGGCAAGATTTTAAGTACGTAAAAACTTGGAAGTAGTGTTTATGCTTAATTTGTAAGCAGCTCGGATTAATCATGCGGTTGGTTCGCTCCTGTTGCATTAGGTCCCAAGCTGAGGCAAGGTTTGCCGGTGCCATCGCATGCTTACGGTAGTTGCACTGTTGCAGTTGCCAGTGGTAACCTTCTGGACCTTTTTATGCCTCAGTCGTCCGGGCCAAGGAAAAGGTTGGTCGGGTCCTGCAGGTCGGGCAACCAAGGGCCTATAGGACCGACCACACGATATTTTGCGTGAATCAAGTCTTTTGCTCCCAGCCCTGGTCATTGTGACCAGTTCTTGTTGGACTAGATGCCTCTGACCTCCAACGAGCCCTCATGCCGCGAGCCTGTCTGTGGACCGTGACTCATCACGAGGCATACAGCCTTTGTGCATGTAACTACAGCTTCTGATGTTGTGACCGCTATTTGCTGTGTCCTGCGTGGCGGAACCTCAATGACCTTCGCTCCACTCACTTCAACAGAAACAACAACAGGCCCCCCACTCTTGCTTTCGGCGTTGACCAGACACGATTCGACATCGGCGTTGTGTACGAAGTACTTAGTGCTAACATGCAATGTACTTGCATTTCGGTTGACTGCAGAGGGTTAAAAGAAAACAAGTCAGGGAAGGGAGATATCGTAACGGCAGAACGCCAAGCATATAGAAAGTCTCTGAGCTACTTGCGTGAAAACAGAATCCCTTCCCTCTGGGTGATGAGTTTCTGCGGCACTGAATCTCGATTGTGGTTCTGCAGTCTTCACGGGTGCAATGCAACTATATCTCACCTTATTGTCGCGGAAAATCTAACGTGAGCAGCAGGGAGACGTATTTTTTCAGCGAGGCTCCAACTACTGTCGAGCAAAGGACTAAGCTTGATGTGAGATCTTGCCTTGAGAGATGTATAGCTTTACTAAGAATCAGTGAAATATTAATGATACTAGCAGTTTTAAGACCTATTAAAAGGTATGTTATACCTCGCGCACCCTGAAGAGGAGTAGGGCGCCGGCCTTTGAGGCTATTTCACGTTGCAGTTGTCGAGGCAGATAACTCTTTACAGCGAGTCTTTAACTTAGTCTGAAAGTCAGAAAAATAGGTCCCGTGACCCCGCTGGCAGTCAAAGGATTCAGGGCTAATAGTCACGTGCGGCCTTAGCCCTGGACGTAACCTCAATCCTTAGCCCATAATCGCTCCGCACTGCTTCGTAGAGAAGACCAAAAAAAAGATCATTTCACCTGGCAAGGCCCAAAATGGTCAAGACGCTGCATGCTCGCACCCATACTCGATGCGGAGCTTGTGGTTTGCTTTTCCATGAGGGCGACCTCATTCACAGCTGTGAGATGAAACCGTCCAACTCACCGCGCCAACATGATGCACGTTAGTTGTTCGCCGAGGCTTTGTAGTAACTGGACATGGCCCATCAACATTTAGCATCGACCTTTATAGTATTTCTTGCGACGATGTACAGCTCTGTGCCAATCTCGACTGTTGACAACATCATAGGGAGGCTAGCATTGTGCACGTTGATTGTCTAAAGGTCTTCTGCCGTGGACATGCAGTGTGGGGCTTTAGTGACAAGTTACACTCTCTGTAGATTGCGTTATTATAGAGGAGCCCATGGCGGGGTGCATTACCTCTGAACGTTCCCCCGCAGATTAACTTGGATCTCAGATTAGACGAGCTATGCCTAGCGAAGCGGATGACAGCTTTACCGCCAGAACTTCACGCTATAATTCGGGACTTTTCGCTTTCCGTAAATCCAATGCCTAACTACGCGCTACACCATTATGGCCAATTAGCGACAGCTTTCGACCTATCCAAAGGAGTTGTACGCGAAGAATTTCTAGATTAGATCGAGAGCTGGGCCTGTGGCAAGCTCCTGGAAGTGCGTGAGGTTGCAAATAAACCATTTATTTGCTTATTAATCGACTGGCAAGGGCTTTAAGGCATCTAACGCCTGGCAGTACTTCCCTTCCCAGCTAACATACGTTCCGACTGTACTAGTTACATTATAGAAAAAGCTGAGCGCCTGTCCAATGTTATCTTTAAGTTTTAGGTATATTACAACATCCCAACCAAGAACAGACCGCTCTTAGTAGTTGTTAGCTCGGACTCGCTGCACTGCAGGACGTGACGGGAAGTTTTTAGGTCTAGGATACTCCTTGTCCACCCCCCATCAGTTGTATTTCAACCCACAAGGCCTCACCGACTTGTCATTTAGGTGCTATATGGACAGATACTGACGCCCTCAAGGGAATCACCTATTTCCTTTCTTATAGGTCATTGTATGCAGTACATGCTTACACGCGTGCTTAATCGTCCGCAGAGAGTATTTTTACAATTTTTGAGCCTTTTAGGCAAAAGTCCTTCACATGGATATATGTCCCCATTCATCAGGTCAAGCTCACACAAGGGGATTATAACAGAACACAGCACATCTTGGTAAGAACTATGCAACGACCCCTACATTAAATTAAGCGTGTTGTGAGTTTACAAAACTAACCAAGTTTAAGTTGCATATTGACGGCGTCGGAGACGTGATCATTAGGCCCTGCAACAAAAGACTAAGGAGATTTCTGTTGATAAAACAACCCCAAATCCTTACATATAGGAGGATAGACGGGTCTCCCATACACTTCTGCAATGCTCTTTCCAGGGAACATAAACTAAGAGAAGTGACTATGCTAAATCCCGTTAGGTCTGATCCACCTTAGGAAGATTGGGTTTATTAGTCTCTAGCATCTCTGGAAAACGTCATAAAAATAAGATTTTCAGTATACCTATGACAAAGATGTGCAGAGGAGTTTTGATTGAGTACAAAGGAAAGGTCAAGCGTGCTCTTGGACAGTGCAGATTAAGTGTTGATCTAGTTCAAACGTATATGCAGGTGAATAGGCTCAGTTTCAAAACGCCAAGTATCAGCGAACAGGTACAGGTAGGGAGATGGACGGTGTCATCCTAGAATGCAACAGCGGGGATGATCACGTTCACCAAGACCTTGGCTGGACTTGTTGTGACATGCGCGGCTTTTTGAGATTCTAGTTCACGGAGGATGCAATGAATATAGAACACCATGACAGTTAGCACTGGACATAAGAGATGGTACAGAGGTGCATAGACGTCAGGTTTCAGTTAGGTCAGGTGCAACAGGGGTTGGTCACGAAGATCAGGGCTTAGAGCAAATAACTCGAATTATAATATAACATTGTCTCAAGGTCCTTAATTCCTCAATCTGAGGGACCTAGTCGACGAGGGCTGTGTTATAACTACATATGCAAGAAGACGCCTGTGGGCGTAACCTGACCGGGAGGACTGAGGCACCAAGGGTTAATGCCTTGTGCCTTTGTGCCTTGATATCCGGGCCCGCGACTCGCCTACAACGGCATCGCGATAGCTGCTGCCTTGTGCATTGCAGCAAGTCATGTGGTTCGAGCTTTGACCGCAAGTTCCGTGTAATATGGAGTCTTTTCTACGATAAAGTCTCCTTGTTTTGCAACATGTCCCACGTCGGCTTCGGTTTCAGCGCCGATGCAACATCCTTAAAGCGACCGGCGGCTGCCTTCTCGCTAGCAAACCATCTCGCGACACGCTCAATTTCTCCCCAATCTAGCACTCCCCTACCTACAGCTCTGCCGTTCTGCTTTGCCGCTACCACTGCATTTGCAACCCAGGTGCGACACCTCCAGTTAGGATCATTCTGCACAATAAGAACAGCTCGAAAAATATCCGCAAGGAGCTCTTCATCCAAGACCTTGGCGACGAGGATGCGGACGAGTAGGTTATTGGTGGACCGCACGTCGCGTAGCTCTGTTTCCTCGTACACCCAACCCTGAGAAATTGGATTCTTCACATGGTAGCGCATACCTTTGATCGAGTCTTTATCCTCGATCTTAGGCCCAACTAGGAAGCCCCAATGGTACCTGTTCTCAGCAGATTAAAGCGTAAGTGTCTAGATCCAGAAGTCGGAGGGCATGCTGCTAGGGTGGGGCTTCTTCACCTTCGCGTTTCGTTATTAACGACGCCACTAGGATAGAGGGCGACGTAAAGACGTTTCTTGTTGGAGACCATCTCTACTAGTACTTGACGTCACTGAGTAGAATAGAGAAGAGAGTAGTTGTCATGCGATCTCTCTAGCTCCAAAAGGATTAGTAAACAGATAAAGGAATCATGAAGAACAGAGAGCAAGATTTTCGCTTTACGTAGAGCATTAGGCGTCAGGTCATCCCAGGGAAAGACCAAGTGCTGTTGCAGCTGAGAAGTTCGGGAGCGATTAAAATTTGGCTGGCATCGTTGCTGCTTCGTGGGGCCGTTTGAGCCGTGGCCGAATGGGAGATGCAGAGCCAAGAAAATTAGGGCATTGGGCTATTCTGGAAAGATAGTAACGTGCAGTTTTGTCGTGTCTTACACTGTTACACGAATTGTTCGTGAAGCAAGGGTTATAGTCACGAAACATTACGTAGGAGGCTGCTGCATAGATAGAAGCTTACAGCTGCAAGGAGCTTTTAGAAAAATAAAAACCTCTAAATACTAGAGTGCGTTGTATGCAAATAAAGCTGCACTTGTTCTAAGCCCACAGACAAGCCCTTGTCGCTTAGACGATAGAATAGCTTAGGCTAGAGTGACACATTTGCCCTTAGGCGAGGGTTGTAATTCGAAACGGTATTGATATCTTGGCCGGTCGAGAGCTCGCTCAGACCTCTCCCCACCACCTCTGCCTAGTCCTTTCCATCTTTAACTCCTCTGGAAATGGCTCAAGGAAGCTGCTGAGTAGGCCCTGCCACTCTGTTCTCAAGATCTGGGTGCACCATGCAGATGTATATTCCCAGTAATTTGGGTACCAGCCCGAAAATTCCCAGTCCACAATGCCAACAACTTTATCCCCTCGGAGAATAATATTACATGGGTTCAAATCACCGTGCGTGAAGACTGGCCGGGGCCAAGGCCCGTCCTGTCGAGCGGCCATTTCCTTGACGTCCTCCCAATCTTGTTCAGCCGCCTGCTCAGGCTTCTCGACTACTAAGGGTTGTAAGTTGCCCCTTAGCCACAAGTGAAATTCTTGTATGGTTTGGAAAGGGCCAAAGCGGCGATCTGGACGGGGCATGCGACTATCGAATAACGACCCGCCAATGCAGCTCTCGACTCCAGTGCCAGGGCGAGGCTGAAGCGCCCTAATCTCTTCCAGCATAAGCTTCAACTGCGCTAAGAGCTTGTCCTTGGATTCTTTGGATCGAGCATCCCATTCTTTCGCGATACACTCGCCACGTATTCTCTCCATAACAAGGTATACACGTCCATTGCGCACAAATGAGCACCAAACCTTAGGTATGGGGACACAGGTAGAGTTGGCGATATATCTCATTGTCGCTCCTTCTGTCAAGTCGACAAAGGCGTCCGATTTGACGACTAAGTGTCTCGAAATAGGAACGCAAGCGCCTTGGCGACGAAAGAATCGGGCGGTGGTCTTGAGAGCAACAAGAGTGAGGAAGCGGCGCATTCGAGTGTTGTTGATAGCAAGGTCTTCATGCCCTGCATTGAGGTGTCCTGCGTCTCTAGCCATTGGTCGGAATCAGCGGAATGATCGGAAATTGCTACTACTGTCGCCCAAGTGGAAATAGACGGGATGTTCAAACATTTGAAGTATTGAACGAGAGTCGGGAGAAGGATGCTAAGGACGCTTGCGCCTATGTACTATTGTGCAACAGCATGAAGATTACTCCTAATAGAATAGTCCTAGATGATCCGCTAAAGGAAATGAAGGAAAAAAAAAAGGAAAAGAGGTCGAGAGACTGTACAGACCTAACGTCGGGTGAACTTCGGACTGTAACTAGCTTCCGCCCCCCCCTACATGTCGGCCCTCAGTGATGTCGCATAGCATATAAGGTGGTCTACCACACACAAAAGTGTGGCGTGGGCCACGCCCAACTTTTGGTGTGACAGTTATAAGCCTGGGAGGGTTACACCCTGTAACTTCCCACTATAGCGCAACCACCTTGCTACAACGTTTGAATCCCATTAGGAGCACTCTTTAAAAAGGCTACTTCTATATCTTAGAAGTACATTTACTCTATAAGGGCGGCCTCTCTCTAAAAAATAGAGAGGAGGTAAAGCGAGTAGAGTTGTAAGATGCCTAGCAGATAGAGCCAGCAGATAGATCCAGCAGATAGTGGCAGCACATAGTGGCAGCAGTATGCCTTGCCCAGGATCTATGCTCTAGAAATAGCTCTAGCATTTAGGTCAGCTAGAGCTAGGGGGTGTGTCGCATAGCATATAAGGTGGTCTACTACACACAAAAAGTGTGGCGTGGGCCACGCCCAACTTTTGGTGTGACAAGTGACGCTTTCCCCTCGTATCACCCTTACTACAGACCTCCCCAGTCAACCGGTCGTGTAGAAGCCTCTACATCTAACTTATTTCCCCAGTATTCCACGCCGTCCTGAGCATACTGACACGGCATATAATCGGATACGTTGAAATATTTCTCAAGCGTTTCTTTCTTTAATATTTTTCCAGAGGCCGTAGATGGGACTTGTTCCTCATGTTTGAGGACCCGTAACAGCGCAGGTAGTTTGTATTGGACCACCCCGGCCCTAGAGAGGTCCTCCCGGATAGACCGTAGAGTAATACCACTGCTGACCCTTGTATATTCGTTACCAAGTCGAATCAAGCCGGCCACTAATCCACCAACTTCATGGTCCCGCACAGGTAGCACATGAGCTTCAGAAACGTATGGAAGATCCATCAGACGGTGTTCCAGCTCCAGGATGGATATCGTGTACTCATGAAACCGAATCCCTACACAAACGTTAGTGCTCTGGTTTTTGTCGAGGACAGCAGTGAGCAGTAAGCATCAGGGGCATACAAACAGTCGCATGAAAGTCTGCCGTCGAAATAATAATCATCGCCAACGCGATGAGCACGATCCCCTGTTTTATAAAATCCTTGCTCGTCGAACGAAGCACGCGTGGCAAGTTCATCATCGACATATCTACAACCAAGGTCAGTAACAAGCGTGGCAACACAGCTATCAGCCAGCCGTACCCGATAAACATGTTGGGGCTTTTGACTAGAATTTCTCCGTGGTCACCATCCGAGAGTTTTATCGTTACGCCCGAGAGAGGTCTGCCGATACAGCTCTAGACAGCAATTAGCAAGCAGCAGCCTAGAAAGAGACAAGACACGCACTTCCGCAACGTCGGAACCTGTTGGCGTCACCAGCACTCCTCCACCCATCTCAGTTATCCCGTACCCGTTCCTTACCCTGATATTGATAACGTCTGGAAAGAATTGCCAAGTGGCACAGCTAAGCGATGACCCGCTGCTGTATACTGTGTCAAGGCGTCGGGCTCCGTTGATGTATTGATTGCGTTGTTCAGAGGGCAGATGACGGATGTTATCATTGTAGTATTCCATCAATTTCCTGATTAGCGTCGGGGACACGCTCATTTCCGTGACCTTTCCTTCCCTCAATATTTCCCAAAAGCTTCTAGGCCCGGCATTGGCCTCACGATGCTAGGTAGACGACTTCCTGGGATGCGATGTCTGCTGTGAAATGAAACATGCGGCGGGGAAGAACAACCCCTTTTGGTGGACCAGTTGTCCCAGAAGTAAACAAAACCAAGCATCCTCTTGTTGGCGAGAAATTCAATCCTTGGTCAATTTCTAATTGCGGCGCCAACCCAGTCTCTGCCCTGGTTAACGTGATCAAGTTTAATTTTTCGTTAGTGCGGTTTTGAAAGTAGTCTCTTATTTTTCTGGCAGTGCTTAAGATACTCTTCTCTGCCAGCATGCAAGTCGTCTTGGTCTTCTGCAAAAGGTACAGCGCCTCTTCTGGAGTAAGGCCGGTGGCTATAATGGGCGCGGTTAGTTGCCGCCGGATATATTGAATTGGCTTATTGACTTACCTAACGGTACACATATGCCACCTAGAGCTGCAATAGCGAGAAAACTCACAATAAAATAGTATCCGCTAAAAGCGAGGAACGCTACCGTCGTAGTATCCTTGTGAAACAAACCATCACAGTTGAATGAAGACTTCGGGAGATGTCTTCTCAGAATCTGGCGTAAGTGTATAACATCGCTGATCAAATAACTATAATTGGCATTAACTCCATAGTCATCATGAAACAATACACCCGGCCTCGCTGTGCTAAGTTGGCGAAGTCGATTAAATATAGCATCATTCGGAAACTTCTCCCATGTTGACGTAGGTCGGCCCTTCAAGCTCATCCTTGTGGTAGTAGTAATTATAGTCGAGAGTGCGGAAATAGCAGCTAAATGTTTACTGTACTTGTATTAAGGGGCTGGAAATGCAGGGCTTGGAGTTTTATATTAATACAGCAATAGATTTGAGTGTTGAAAGACTTTAGTTTTCCCCAACGCCTCTCTCTATTATGAAAGATATTTATTTATGCAAAGTAGCGGTGAGCTGTGAGACTTTGAGCCCCACGTCTCGTGATTATAATCCTGTGTGTTATCATCTTCGCGTCGGAGATCAAAAAAGTTAGGCCAAAACTAAGTCTGGTACAACTACTTGACAGGCATTGTTCTAGATTTACTCTGTGTCATCACATAATATAATATTAATAACTATATCAGAGGTGGATTTGAGGTGGGAGGTTGAACGAGCGGATGGGTGATTTGCTGGCCGAAGCTGTAACACGTTGAGAATATTGAGCAGAGTTCAGCGGCACGAAAACTTGAGTGCACGTGCAGAAAATATTCTTATCTAATTAAATATAACTAGTTACTAAATAATTAATAATTGCGAACCTTACTTAGTTATCGAAATGCTTGGGCTAGTTCGGAGCAGGCGCAACTGTTCAAGCTGTTAACATACGGGCGGCCTGGTAAAAGGATCGCGAAAAATGATACAGCCAGCCTGTTGAAAGCGTTACACTATCCCTGTCGGAATCGGGTTGATTGGTCGTCAAGATTGAGCAGATCGCAATTTTACAGAATAGGGGCGAGAGAAAACTATGAGAGAATGAAAATACACAAGAACTCCCCTGCAGCAAGCTGACGTGGAACTTGCCGCATCCAAGAGCAATGCTTGTGTCAGAAGCGGCGTCAACAACTAGATGCGTTTACTACGACTTCCTAACAAGACGAGAAAGTATCTATTAACAGTCCGCATAATTGAACGCCAACTTAATTTGGACCGCAAAACCGAAGCCGCTTTATTTGGCCATCGACTTCCCTGACAATCCTACGATTGCGTAAACATGGCCAATAAGTTTTGCGTTGCCAAAAGGACATGTAAATACAGTCATTGGTCACTAAGACGCTGATTGTTCTGGGTGACACTAGGCGGACCCATGCTTGCGGCGTTGCTGTGCCAATCGACTGGTTTGTCTGTGGGGCATCAGAGCACACCCACCACATAAACCTGCGGGCTGCCTTTCCTTCGGACCCCTCCTTAGTCCCTTCATAACAGTTGCATGGCCTTCACGAAGTCAATGAACACTTAGTACGACCTTCATTGATGGGCACTCCGACTCCGAACCCAACTCCTAGATTTCCATATGGGGGATGACTCCAACACGGGAAGATATCTCCAAATGGCTTGCGGCCATCCCGAGTCCCTCTCTATCTCAAGGACGTGAACAATACTGTCGCAAACGTCTCCCACCAACCCCGCCGATGTCTGAAGACGAAGCATCGCCGACGAAACGCCTACGTGCCGACCCTGATGCAACGCCAACTAGGCCCACGCTCGGGCCGAAATATAGCTCGAGTTATTCGCGTGGCTCGGGGAGCAGCACGTCGGCCGCTAGCAGACATAGCCGCAACGGCACAAAAAGCCCAACTAAACGTATGGCCTACCTGCAAATGGAACAACTTATCGATTATAAGCCATTTGGTGGAAGCGAAGCGCCTCCCACAGCACTCCAGGACCTTGTGAAAGAGATCAAACAATACGCTACTGGGACAGGTATCCTATCAAATGATGAATTGGTACCGTAACCTGGTTCTAATACAGGTTCCCAAACATTTTGTTGACAGATTATTCACAGGAGAAATTCAGGGATGCCAGACGCGACGATAATCTCTTTAGAGATATACTTGAGACAAAGGCGGTAGTTGATGAGACCGATCGACGAGAGCAGCTAGGTAAACTACCCGACGTTAGAACGCTAATCGAGATCTGGAACGATGCTCAGGAGTGTCTGTTGGACGGCCATGCTGAAGCATCTTGGAATTGCAGCGTCCATTTTCCCTTAATGAAAGTATCGCTTCAGCTGGCGGCGGCCAACAGCGCCAATGGCCCCTGTCAAACCAGCGACAGCAGCCTCCGGCGAGATGCCCAAATTACTCCATTCAATGTGTATGTCCTGACAGTGCGCACGTTTTTTCTTAATTATCTCACATAATTCAGGACGACCGCTCAGATTGTGGCTCCATATACTACAACGACTGTCTCAACAAAACACGACAGACGTATTGACTTCTGCATATGCATCAGCCCTCGCCGAAAATCTGCCCTAAGCAATGCGATCTGCCATGTAGCTAAGCAGTCCGATCATTTCTCCATCAACCATTCAGACTATCCGCCGCTTATCGCCAGGCCAATCGGTGTGAGCTTTGAGGCCAAGCTGCCTGGCTCTGATTGGCAGCCTGCCATAGAACAACTCAGCGCATGGATGGGGGGACACTGGATGCGCATCAGCGAGCTGAACCAGAGTGCTGATGATATAGCTGACCTACAATATCTCCCAGGAATCATCATCCAGGGTCATGACTGGCACTTTATAGCCGCAACGCGCGGGCCGGAAGTAAAAAAGCACAAGAGGCGACAAATAATTATATGGAACAAAATTCTAATTGGGTCAACGGACACTATGCAGGGAATCTGTCAGATTGTTGTAGTTTTGCAAAGGTTGGCTAAATGGTGCCACGAATCGCTTTTAACTTGGCTGCTCGACACTGTCCTAGTCCGCAATAAGACGTATCAATCAGACCATGGCCATTAGGGCAGTTGAGATAACACGCTCGTTCGACGAATACCAAAGTCAGTGTTATCGTTACAAAATTGGCACATGCTGCCGGGTCGTGCTATTTGTGCGGCAGAAAATCGCTATTTGTGCAGCACTAAGTTTAATTTAGATTTATATAGCGCTAAGCTTAATTTAGTTGCACTCTAATTTAGTTACACCTTTAAGCTGCTATACTCTACTATATAAATTTATATATATTAACTTAGTAATATAAGTATTATTATAAAAATACTTTATAATAATATATATTAAGTACTCTAGATAGCTATAGAGCTATATAACTAGTATATCTACTTTTATATTAAACTTAGAAAACTCTTTAATAGAAAGAAAAACTCTACTTACTTTTATTTTTACTTTTTAAAGTAGCTCTAGCTTTATACTAGCTAGAGTCTACTTACTTTCTATATATATATAAGTATTGCTAGCTTTACTAGCTATATTTTAAAGAAGCTAATAGCTCTTAAAAATCTAGCTTACTTTTAGCTTTATATTAAAGCTATTTTACTTTTATTTATTTACTTATTATATTTTCTAGCTTTTAATTATTCTCTCTCTCTAAAAATATAGTTTATTTTAGTATAATATATTATTTATTACTTTCTTAAAAGTAAGCTAGTTTAGCTTTATATTATTATATAACTATTAATATAAATATTTAGTATTTAGCTATAATAGCTTATATATTTAAATTTACTTTACTTTTATTTTATATATAAATTACTTCTTAGCTTTATAGCTAGCTATAGCTTAACTCTAGCTTTATACTAAAGCTATTTTATACCTACTTAATTTTCTATTTTATTTATTAGTCTTTAATTATTTCTACTCTCTAGAAATATAAACTATCTTAGTATAGTATATTATTTATTGCTCTCTTTAGCTCTACTTACTACTTTATTAAGCTTAAGCTAGTCTTTATATAAATTCTAGCTAACTTCTTATTAAAGCTATTTTTATTACTATTACTACTATCTTTATTGCCTTAAAACTTAGTTAAAACTTATTATCTATATATATATACTTTATATCTACTTTATATTAGCTTTAGCTCTAGAGAATTACTAATCTTTATTAGTAGCTATTACTATATTTACTTTCTAGTTCTTTAATATAAAAAAAGTTATAGTAAGTTTAAGCTAGTACTAGCTTAATTTCTACTTAATAGCTATAGCTAACTACTATAAAGACTTAAAGACTTTTAGTGCCTTTAAAGGCAAAATAATAACTAAGTCTTAGTTTTAAAAACTAGTAAGTTAGTATATATTTTTTTCTTTATCTTTATTTTAGCTTTAACTTTATATATAGCTTAGTTCTACTTATAAAGTTATATATATTTTATATATTACTCAAATCTTTACTACTACTACTACTACTAGCTTAAAGCTAAATAAGCTCTAAGCTTATTTATACTAAGAGATTATTAAGTTAAAAATAGTATTATACTTTAATTATTATATTTGTAATAATTATTATATCTCTATAAGTTCTCTTAAAATTATACTTTCTCTAGCTTTAATCTAGCTATAATGATAATATTTAAGACTTATTTTATTTTTCTATACTTTTAAAAAAAGCTAAAAGTAGTTACTAAAATAATACTATTTTATATTATAGTAAGTAGTCTACTTTATTTTTAGCTTAATATTACTAACTAGCTATTTTAGTTTACTTCTTAAT